>NC_066602.1:3053813-3096313 GCF_905475345.1 Vespula vulgaris | reverse complement strand
GCCTTTCTGTGTTATTGTCGTGAAGGGCTGAAAAAGGGCTGAAGTAGGGATGTCGAAAACGATAGACAGGGTGAAAAGAGGGAGAGAGAAAGTGCGTTGTGTATCTCGGCCATAAAGATTTCTGCCAACCAGAGTGAAAGAGAGAGAGAGAGAGAAAGAGTTTATTGTCGCGAGTTATAAATGACGCCGAGGACGTACGCCAAATATTCAAATGACATTTTTATCCGTGGATCCTTTCGGGCGGAAGGATTTTGACGAATCGTACGCGGAAGAAGGTGGAAATGCTAAAAAGGGGGATGAAACGTTCTAATGCGGCTTTATCGAAGAAGACATTAGGCGCAAGAGTAAGAGCAAAAGTAAGTGTGTAAGAAAAGAGTTTAAAAGTTTTCTATAGTTCTTTTTTTTCTATATAGTTAAATAATTTTTTAGACGAGTAAGTGATACATAGATAACTGGTCGATATTATAGGATCGATTGATTGAAAAATGATTGTCAGTCTTCTAATTAAAATATTTCTTAACGTACTAATATTAATTTTATGAATGGAAGACGATCGATATTTATAATAGATCGCTTATATTATTACATCGTTATTGCATTGATATTTTATAGTAAATAACAATGAAAATATTTGTCATTAATTAATATAAAAATATTGATTGGAAAAAGGAAAAAAGGAAGAAAAAGATGAAGAGATCCGTCGTCCCTTTACGTCTATTCGACGATCTTTCTTTTTTTTTCCCTAAGAATTTATCTCGAAGCGACGTTCTTCTTTCTTAATGCGTCTACAGTCTCTAACCGACTACTACGTTCGTCATCCCCCTTTCTTCTTGCATCTCCCTTTTGGAAAATTCAAGTTCGAGCCGAGAAACCCGAGGGTGGTGGTGGTGGTGGTGGTCGGGGCTGATACGAAAATACGGCGATTTCTCAGGGTATTAAGTGCGCGCTCGCGACCTTTGATATTAATAACAATAATAGTACAAAGTCGTGGTAAGGCAAAGGGCGAGAGGTGGTAAGGGGGTAAGCCTTATGAGAGGTTGAGTGGGTGGTGAAAGCAGGCGGAGAGTGGGTACGTCGTTCGCTGGTTCAAGAAAAAAAAAAGAAAAAAGAATAAAAAAAGAAATAAAAGAAAAGAAAAAAGGAGGGAGAAAGAGAGAGGGGGGGAGGGAAGTTACTTTTCGCGGCCAGATACAAATTACAGCTCATTTTTATGCCATTTTAATATCGCCACGCGTCATTAAATAACCCTCGTTCGTACCTTTTGGCCTCCGACTCCCCTCCCACCTTCGCCCTTTAACAGCAGGGCACTACCTCGACTACGTAGTCGGCCTTTTTCGTCTTCGTCTTCGTCTTCGTCTTCGTCTTCGTCTTCGTCTTCGTCGTCGGCATCTTATAATATAGCGCGTAGCACGAGAGAAATGAAATATTCGTACGCACCCATTAGAAGCCCTCTTACCCCTCTGCCTTTGCTCCTACTATTCCCTTACCTCCAACCCCTCACCGGAAAATGGTACGAATCGCGTGGAAGGAAACGTACCGGCAACGAAAAATCGACGGAGATTTTCGAAGCTGCGAAAGAACCTCTTACAAGGAATCTAAGCGCTTAAAGGAATTATGTATGTACGGTTTATGATGAAGTATAGATATAGTGAAATTGAAGGAGCAAAAGAAACAACGAGAGAACAAGTAAAAGAAGAAGAAGAAAAGAAAAAGAAAAAGAAAAAGAAAAGAATACGAACGATCGAAAGTGAATGTCGCTTATAGACGTCACTTGTGCGAGAAAATAAAATCGAGGGAGAAAAGACATAGGGATGGGGAGAGATAGAGAGAGAAAGAGGAAATTCTCTAATAAGAGAAACTATTCGTTATCGTTTTGGAAACGGGAACGAACGTTGCTAATTTTTCCGCGTCGGGTAACGTGCGCTCGAGCGGAACGCCAGATCGTAAAAATCTCGATTCCTTTTTAGAACGCTTCCGCGAGATATCGTTCCGCGATTTAACACGACGGAAGTGGATGGTTTTTATATGGCACGTATCGCATTTTAACTTTATGCTAATTCGTGGTACACGAGAACGTACGGTATCGTTGTGTATCGAAGAAGTATCTTTCCCCTTTCCGAAAACGTGCACCCTACTGTTTTTCGTCTCTCTCTCTCTCTCTCTTTCTCTCTCGATCTCTTTCTCTCTCTCCCTCTCTCTTTCTCTGTCTCGTTTAAGGCAAAGTTATAAAGAAGAGGGACACATTATATAATGTGCATCGAACATATTCATAACTCCCATTTATATTGCGTAGAAGTATAGTCGAAGTATAGTTGATCTTTTTTCTCTCTCTCTCTCTCTCTCTCTCTCTCTTTCTTTTTTTTTATTCTTTTTATTTTTTTATTCCTGTGGGAGAGGTAGGGAGGAGGATTGGGGTGCAAAACAACGTTCGTACGGCATGCTCGAATCCTCAGACGGTGATTTTATCGTCCGCTTTTTTTTACGACATAGTAAGGAGCATACTTTTTAAATCGCAACTTATATTTTTTTTTGTTAAATTTACGAGATCTGCAAAGTTGTCAACCTTACGATATCACGGGCGTTTGAAATATTCTCGAGAAGGAATTGCCGATCTTAATAATTTTTTTTGTTGCGAAATAAGACAATCCTTTTTTTCACCTTTCCTTCTCTTTACGCTTTTGCAACGTTTCGTTTGATTGAAAGAAAAGGAAGGACAAAAAAAAATTATGAATTGATTATCCTTCGTGATATTTTTGTGGATATATATCTTCCATCTTTTACGATCATTTTATTACTACTATTATTATTGATTTTATTAACGTTATCGTTATCAACGAGTCACCTATCAATTCACGATTTTATAAAAAAATAATCAAACTCGTTCACGTAGTAGTACTACTTGTTGAGAAAGAGACAGAGAGAAACAGACAGAGACAGAGAGAGAGTAGAAGAAGGGGGTGTTGGAGGGTGGGAGGCGAGCGGCAATGCTGGCGAGTTCCTTACGAGGGTGCCAAAGCACGGAAGCAAGGGTAGTTTCGAGGTCTAATCTAACGCAGAACAGGAGGAGAGGAGGCGGGGATTTGTTGCACGATAGTTCGGACGATCTATGAGCCGAGTTCGCTAAGAGATCACGAAAGGGGTGGATTTACTGGTCCATCCCGCGTTCACACCACACAAATCCAAGTGACCGCCTTAGGACCGACAATCCCCCCCTTCCCCTTTCCCTCTTCCCCCATACCCCTTACAAACCCCACACCTACTCTACCCTACCCTTGTCTCTCTATTTCTGCGACGCACGTCTCCCAAAGTTATTTACGTATTCTACCGAGCGTAAATTCGTACAGAACTACACTTCGAAGATTGTGTGGATTTTATTGTTACTTAGTGTTTTATGCGTTAATTATACGTCACACTTCGTTATCAGTACGGAACATATTTCTTTATTATTATTATTATTATTATTATTATTATTATTATTATTCGAAATCGATCGTAATATCGTCGCTTGAAGTTATTACGTTCGTCGTATTTATTAATGTTGAATTTAAGGAGATATGGGTTTCCTATTTCTTTCTTTCTTTCTTTTTTTTTTCTTTTATTATCATTATTTCACTTTCTTTTTACACTCCGAGATAATTATTAAAAGTAATAAAACACTCCAAGAAAATTATTTTCGTTTATGTAACAGTGTATTTAATTAATATTGAAAGTATGGGTAAACAAAATGAGAAATCGATCTGTTCTTTTTATGTTTCTTTATTAACAGATCTTACAACCATCTCCTTCCACTTCTTCTTCTTCTTCTTCTTCTTATTATTATTTCGCAAATCGTTTTTAGTTTATGGCAGGTTGCATGTGGATTTGAAAAGAAAAGCGAGGCTCGTTAGTTCCGTGAGATATTAATTATTTGCCCGCCATCGCCGCGACCGCTCGAGTAATGGTGAAAAATGTCTTGGATTGTGTAGGGGGGGATTACATTACGAGGGACGGAGGGGTAAGGAGGTGAAAAGGAGAGGAGGGAGAATTGGAACGGCGAAAGTAGTAGGTGCCACCGCGTCGGAAAAGAATAAGAAGCAACGCGTATCGGTGTGCCTCGTTACATTTAAATTGGAGGGAATGACTGAGTGGTTCTCGTTATTCATACGAAATAATATAGAAAAATAAATATTTTCTACTTCTCGAGCTTCGTCTACTTCACTTTGGGGGTCTTTTGCGTCTTCTCTTTCTCTCTTTCTCTCTCTCTTTCTTTTTCTCTTTCTTCGTATTATAATTGATGGGAAAAGGGCACATAAGCCTATGTAATCTTTTTCCGTAAATCGTCTAAATCGACTCGTATATATATATATATGAAATAAACAAAAAACATGTTATTTTTCTAACGTTCACATTACGTGAATTCACAAATGTATCACAGAGCGATCATGAAAATGCAATGGCGTGCAATAGTTCTCTCAACGATCATTCGTTTCTGCGGTATTTTATTTTCGTACAATTATTTCTTTTTACTTGTTTTTTTTTTTTCACGTAAAAAAATGATTAATATACATTTACATAATTCATTGGAGTTGCAAGTATAAACAAAGATAATATATACGCGTTCCGAGACCCATAGAACAGGCATGACTTCCAAAAATTAAATCTCTTGTATATTTTTCTATTTAATTTTTTGCATTGTTTTATTTAAACAACACGTACATATATATATATACAATTACAAAAACTTAAGTAGTAATTATATTTAAAGATATAAATATGAAAAGAAAAAGAAAGACTGTCTTTTCGTTGAACACTTTCCATTAAAACAATACTCTATCGAGAACTTCCTAATCGATACTTTTTCAATTATATAACACATTTCTTTTTCATCATAAAACGTTCCTATCCATCAAATTTTTCTCCAGCTGCATCGATAAATGAATCGTAAGTTTCAATTTGAATAACTCGATGCAAACGATAAATCGAGAGAGTTAATCGAATCATCGTGAAATATTACGGGTGACATTAGCGTATCGTCTATTAAACGACGTTTACCCAACTCGTTGGCGCATTGGCCTTTAACCCTCTCTCTCTCTCTCTCTCCGTCCTCCTTTCCTCCCACTCTCTCTCTCTCTTTCTCTCTCTCTCTCTCTCTCTTTCCTCTGTAGGAGGAAAACCACTAACGTGGGTTGGTTCGGGTAGTTCGAGTCGGCCGCTGTGGTGGTCGCTCCTCTAAGATCAAGTGCTTTCCAGTACCGCACTAAAGCCAAACCCCCTTTTCTACTCTCACCCTCTCTCTCTCTCTCTCTCTCTCTCTCTCTCTCTCTCATTCTCTCATTCTCTCACTCTTTCGAACGAGTCCATAAGTCCGGTCTGTTCTGCTGTCCAGGAAGAGGGGGCGGATTGATAAACCAACCACCCACCCTCTTTCCTCTTCCCTCTTTCCTCTTCCCTCTTCGCCGGTTAAATTCTTGTGGCCGGCCACGGCCAACTTCTCCAGTGGTTCTCATTTCCGAAAGGATTCCTCCTCCTCCTCCTCCTCCTTCTTCTTCTTCTTCTACGTATTGTTCTTCTTCTTTTTATCAATGACATAATTAGAAATTAAAAATTATCGATGAAATTCGTTGTTATAAAATATTTTAATACGTACGTACATACAAGAATAGATATGTTTTCTAGTTGATTTCTTTTTCGTTTCTCTTTTCTTCTTTTGTTTTGTTTTTTGTTTTTTTTTTTTTGAGAGAGAGAGAGAGAAATGTAATGTATAACGATTTAATGCGAACGTGTAAGCATTGTTTCATTGATAATATATTCAATAATATTGTTGTTCATTGATAGCTTTCAAGGAATCGTAGTAGATACAAGGTTACGAAAGATTTCGTGGAATCGATAATAAACAGACACCGTCATTGTTTTGAAGTATTTCTTGCGAACTTGAATTCGATTGAAAGCGTATACCAATATATACAACCGTGATAAACAACGGATCGTCGAGGACGAGTAAACGATACGGTTCAGTCTCGCAGCGGCAGCGATAACGTACGAACGTAATAGTAATACAGATCTCTCGTACTACGAATTCGTTACTACGAATTATTCATTTCTCTTTCGTTATAGTGCGATCTTCTATGTGCGTATTGCGTATTTAAGATAATTAATTATACAACGACGTCGTTGACTTTGAAAAAAAGGAAGAAGAAAAATACGTTTATAGGTAAAATACGTCGTTATATATATATATATATATATATATATATATATATATATATCACGTATGTATGTCCATTATAAAATACAATTAACGTGTATCTTTCTCTCTCTCTTTCTCTTTCTCTCTTTCTCTCTTATCTCTGCGGTATGCGAGAAGAACTGACGCAAGAGGAGTAGGATTCAAGGACTTCGATGGAAGTCCTGCTTGGCGAGCCGTTCAGACGTCCCTAGGGTTGTGGAGTAGAGTCGATCCGGAGTGAGTGTTCCTGCAGATCGAGAGAGAGAAAGAGAGAGAAAGAGAGAGATACATATAGATAGATAGATAGAGAGAGAGAGAGAGAGAGAGAGAGGCTCGTAAGTTTGCTCGTCTCGTTTTCGCGTGAGAATGACGTCGTAACGAGACAATGTTATCCATCGTAGGAGTAGTTGTCCCTGAGAGAACAAATATTGTAATATAGAGCGAGATAATAAGAGAAAGAGAATACGAAAGAGAGAGAGAGAGAGAGAGAGAGAGAGATAAAGAGTAAGAAAAACGTGCGTGTTCGATCGACGTGACGTCACGAAGTAACAGAGTTCGTACGTTGAGCACCCCCAGGGTGAAATATTTCGGAGTCGAGGGATAGTGGGTCAAGCTGCTGCTAGAGAATTAGAAGAGGACTAAAGAGAGAAAGGGACTGTAGGGAAGGTGGTAAGGGTAGACGAGAGTATTGTCACCGGAAGTAGTAGTCTCTCCATTGGTAAAGTCCGAAGGTTGAAGTAATTGGATAGAGAGAAGGAGATCTCGAGAAATAGACAGAGAAAGCACGTCGATTCGGGTTTTGCGTTGTCCTTTTCTAAATACGACATCCACCGATCCATGGACCGCGTCCGTCCGGTCCCTCGTTTACACCGGATATTACCTAAGCTACTCGTATTCGAGATGCTAGTTGAAGAACTATAATAAACCTATCGGACAGAAGGGAGTACTCGAGCTTAGGGTAACGTCGTTTTTGCGTGTTCCCGTATCACGCGATTTCCCTCCTATTTCGATCGCTATTATTAGACTGATAAGTTTGTGTGTGTGTGTTTGTGTACGTATATATAAATTATTTTTTAGCATTCGTAAAGATTAGGATTTCTGGTAAGGAACCTTCGGAATAAGACAAATCGAATTTTCATTAAGTTATCTTGGTAGGACACTAATACCTACGTTGAAAACCCTTATCAAGAAGGAAGGTTGGCCGCAGGTTGGACTCGTAAGTCTGACCAAATCGGTCCCAACCAATTGTACCAAGTCGTCGGTCGTACTTTTGATTTATCCTAATTGCTATTTCGATAATGAAGGTCGGTCGGCGCAGGTTTAAGCGACTCTTGCATTCCCATTATCGAACTTGGACGTGCGGGATAATACAATCGCATTCGAGTTAAGGAACGTTAGTTAAGGAACGTTTGTTATATGTAACCCGACTCTTAATCGTTAATTAATTTACGCTAGTAAATCTTTGCCGAGCGTTGAATAATAGTAGAGAGAGAGAGAGAGAGAGAGAGAGAGAGAGAGAGAAAAATTAAAAAAAGGTCGTAGATTTAATCCGAAAGAATATCGATAAACATCGAGCTTCTCTCGATATTTTTCTTATCGTTTGTCACGTTTTATTTTATTTATATAACTTTGACCATTATCATGAAAAGTCAGCAAAATACGAATGATTCTTGCTTTAGTCGTTAAATGAACCACAAACGAACCAGTCGAGGTCCTTAAAATCTCTCTCTCTTTCTCTCTCTCTCTCTCTCTCAGTCTATGTCTCTGTATGTTACATCGTTTCATCGTGTTCACAAACCGTGTTCCTAGATTGTTTTGTGCGTCTTATGAAACCGCGGATCTGGAATTAGTCTGCCCTCAAAAACCGCCACGAGAACGTTCTACGTGTTCTCTTATTAATACGACCGCAAAACGTAGAACCCTTTAACGAATTCTTTTCCGTATTTAATATCTTATTATCTTTAATGAAACGTACGAAAAAAAGAATATACAAATGTACGTCAAATTCCATCGATTTTTTTATTTACTTAAGTATTTATTTTCTTTTTATTTCTATACTTTCATCTCTTAGAATGAAATAACTATTTTCGGCATATTCTCAACAAGAATATATATATATATATATATATATATATATATATATATAACTTTGGAAATACAGGGAAAATAAGAAGAAGAGAGCGCGACCGAATGGCTCCCAAGAGTACAGAGTTCGAATCCCATTACCGGACTCGCGCCCGTTAAATAGGTCTCGCATCGTCAACCGGAAAATATACACACCACCCTTGGGGGCCGAGTTCTATACGAATACATCTTATTCGTGGTTCGAACAATGAAAATCGATGGGAGTTAGAGAAAATCCACGTACGATCTATTTATTATACTCCGCCAAATATTCTATATATATACAAATATATACAAATATAAATCGTTATGAGATTCGTATATATTCTTGTAACAATTTTTTAAGATTCGATTCGAACGTTATCGTCTCGTTAGGTCGTATCCATCGTAATTGTAATTCGAATTACAAGTATACTTTTATTAAGTTTATATATAGTAACATTAATTAATATTATTATTAATATTATTAATACATTCAGCAAAGTGGAAGGTTATTAATGAATAATTTTGAAAGAAGGCTCGTTGAACCAAAGAAAAGAATACACGTTGCGACGTAGAATAATTGAGTAACGCAAAGATACGAGAAGAAGAGAAGGGATGGGAGTAGATTGGGGTGGGAATAGTGGGCGGGTAGAACTTGGGGTTGGATTGGGTATATGTACGTCGTCTGGTTATCTACTTATTCGCGAAAAATCTTTCCTCGTCGTTAAGACGTTCTTACGCTCTTCCCTCCGGCACAGAGATCGCTTTACGTTTCTCTTTTCCATTCTCCATTTCTTCTCTTCTCTCTCTCTCTCTCTCTCTCTCTCTCTCTCTCTCTCTCTCTCTCTCTCTCTCTCTCTCTCTCTCTATTTCTATTTCTCTCTTTCTTTCTCTCGTGGATGCTGAGTAGATACGTCGCGTTACCTACCAGAGAAAACGAAAATAAAATGTAAGTGGAAATTTATTGCTTCGAGCGATAGGAGACGTTTCCGTACTTTTAAATATTTTATAAACTTTCTTCTTCTCCTTCTTCTTCTTCTTCTTCTTCTTCTTCTTCTTCTTCTTCTTCTTAGTTTTCTTTTCTACCTAGGATACTTCCCCTTCTCTCTGACTTGCCTCTTCTCTTCTCTTTTCTTCTTTTCTCTTCTATTTTCGTCGTTTTGTCTTCTTCTTCCTCTTCTTTTTTTTTTTGTTTTCATCGCCTCTGCTCTATGACGATACTGAGAAACGCCCAAGAGAATCAACGACCCAACGATCTAAGAAAATGACGGAGAGAAAGAAAATCGTAGGAAGAAGATGATTGCATCGCGTAAGCGAATAGCACTTCTCGAATAATATATACATGTACAATAGAACGATATTATCGATACGATAGATATTTAGATCTTGACTTTTTATCTTTCATTTATATCATATATTTATTTATCTTATGTGTGATATATATTTATATATACATATACATAATATATATTATATATATATTACGTGTATCTTGAAATTTCCACGATCATAACGATGCTCGATAGCAACATATAATTAATTGATTTTCCTTTACTTCTCTTTCCTTTCAATTTTATTATTTCCCTTTCCGTACGAACACATCTTACAACAAAGAAAGGAATATCAATTTTCCAAATGTCCTTCATTCCCCTCTACTCTTTTGTCCTGTCCTCACGGCATATAATTTCACGGACACGTCACACGCGTCGTAAAGGACAACGAGCTGATCGAATCAATAATAACAATACACGAAGAGAAGCCCCTTCTCCTCCTCCTCCTCCTCCTCCTTCTTCTTCTTCTTCTTCTTCTTCTTATGGAGTCGTCTAACATTGCTCGATAACATGCGAACGATGGAAACAACATCTTTTCGAGGGGCTACGTCGATCTTGTGAATTTTTAATGCCAACCTATCAGCGCCTTTCAATACGGTTATCCGAAAATTGACAGTACCCTCCTGCCCTCTCTACTCTCTCTTTCCCTCTCTCTCTCTCTCTCTTTCTCTCTCTCTCTCTCTCTTTCTCCTTCTCTCTTTTACCAGTCCTTCGGTCTCTTTCAACGCGGTACAAGCGCTCAAATGAATATCCCTCTAGAGGCGAACGGATGGGTGGAAGGGGTGGATAAGTAATAAGTTCTTTTATATCGCTCTCCCGAACTAATAAGTCCCCTTGTCTCTCCGCGTTCCATCAAACGTGCTGAATTATTTACATCGGACCCGATCTTCCGTCGGTTTTAATACCTTCAACAGCGACGTGCCCTCATGGTGGAAAAGTGCCGGCTCGACTTCTCTTTTCTCTTTCTCTTTCTCTTTCTCTTTTTCTATTTTGAATAGAACAAAGCATAAGGGTTTCGATTTTCGACCGACCGATTTATGTATATTCGAAAGAAAAATTTATGAGATATTTTCGTGATGGTTGGAAAAGCGATTCTCTATTTTTCTTTCTTTCTTTCTTTCTTTCTTTTCTTCTTCTTTTTGTTTCTTTTTTTTTTTGTAAAGTATTCTCACGTTTTAATCTTCAAACAAGAGATGAACGTATCCACCTATAAAGTTTCTATATTTTCTTTTTTGTATTCGTTGATATAACTAAAGTACATCTTCCTAACTATCTATCCATTTTTCTGTTTTTTCTTTATTCATCGATATAACTACATAGATATTATTAAAACGAAATGAAAAGAAAATAATACGGCAAGATTTCTGAGCAAGATTTCTTATTATATACCTCTTGCATAGATACTTAGCCACCTATCTATAATTACATCATCTTTTTATATATCTATCCATAAGATTTTTTTTTATCCATTCATATAATTATATAGACGCGATAAAAATTAAATCGATAGGAACAAAACGAAGAAGATTTCGTTCCTCGTTAAATTACGCGAATATGTACTTGCATAGATATATACTTAGATATACAATTACATCATCGTTGTGCGTTAAATGTTAAATATTAAGAAGAACAACAATCAGAAAAAGAAAAAAATTAAAAAGAAAAGAAAAAGTATATGCATGCGGTGTACCTATGGCGCGATCATGCACAACACGAAACTGTTCCAACGAGAAACGTTGAATTACGAGAGTTCGCGTTAACCTCTCTCGCCGGTGCACGAAACGCGATGTTACGGCACTTTGGTCGACGAGGGTGACGTCCGGGTGAACCCTACACGGGGGTGGTGAGTAAAAAGAGAGAGAGAGAGAGAGCAAGAAAGAAAGAAATAGAGAGAGAGAGAGAGAAAAGTGCTAGTAGCTACGAGGTAGATTATTTTTCGATAAGGAATAATTAAAAATTTTCTCGTTTAAAGTAGCTAATTCCATTTCTGCTAGGTTCCTGCGTAGTAACGGGCGGGGGAAGTCGGAAATGCCTGGGGTACCGGAAAAAATAACCGCTAAAATATTCGGGAAGATAAAGAAGATAAAGTCTCTCTCTCTTTCTCTCTCTCTCTCTCTCTCTCTCTCTCTCTCTCTCTGTTTCTCTCTTTACCTCTTGATGGTACACGGTAATTTACATCGGCGTGTGATTCCGGGAGTGAGTCGCGAGGAAGAAGAATATTTCAGGATTGTACTTACACCCTCGAGATAAATGATAATTAAAAGGAAAAAGAAGAAAAAGAAAGAATGGAAAAAAGTGAACGTAATTGCGCGTGCGTACGATAAAAATGAAATTTTCTTCCTGTAAAAACCAGTATCAGTCTGTGGATTGAAAAAATTCAAATGTTGAACGATAATGGTTTTGTTTCATCGAATTATTTAAGAGAGAAATTTGACATTCGTGAACTATAGAAAACATCTTGATCGTTAGATAGATAGGTAGATAGATAGATAAAGAGAGAGATATATATTCAGGAGCGGTGGTTCGTATAGGTCTATCGAAAGTTTCGGTCAACCAGAAACTCGAACAAGGATCATAAATCCCTTCGGTGGAGACTAATGTAGTGGTAATAGAGTATAAATGGGGGCCACGACCCGAGGTCAGCCCGTCTTATACCCCCGTAAACTGTCGTCCGCCACCTTTCGCCCTTCTGGAAGGACCGGCCGAGACCTTAAACTCGCATAACACCGACCTAACCCATTATTCCGAAATGACTTATCGGCACACTCTATGACCTAAACCATTTTGATTCTCTTCAATCCGTTGGGCCAACGACGAAAGGACGTTTGTTTCTATCATTAAAATATATCGTTTATTCTTTCGATAGAAATTGTTTACGATAATCGGTTTACGATAAATTACGATAATCAAAGATTAACGATATCATTGACGATTAAAAATATATATCGTATTATATATGTAAGATATGCTCGTTGCAATTGAAGAATACGTATTCAACGATCTAATATATTTCTAATAATAATATCACGAGTTATATCGAGGAAATAAAAAAAAAAGAGAGAGAGAGAGAGAGAGAGAGAAAAGCGTCCTACCCCTAGGACGTACGGGAAAAAAGTGACGCGTCCGTCGCGACTACGCCGTACGCTGCTGCCACGTCGAGGGAACGTAAGGAACTAAAATTACGTGCGACAAAACTTTTTCTGTCCCCCCCTTTCTCTCTCACTCTCTCGACAAGTTAAAACGTTGTCGTCGTACATTGTAATCGGTTGTTATTTCTGTTTTAACAAACGATAATTCGCATCTTAACAAAGTTAAGTCGCGTGTTCTCTCGTATCGTACGTTGAAAAGAGAAAAAGAAAAAGAAGAAAAAAGAAGGAGAAGAAAGAAAAATAAAAAAAAAGAGAGAGAGAGAAAATGATTGCACTTGAGACTCCGCGAGTTGACGTGAACGTCGAAAGGGTTTGATAAACATCGATTTGGAGGAGAGAAAAGTTTTCATTTTTTTTTTTTTTTGTTTTGTTTAAACATCGACGGAACAGTAGTACTCCTCCAGCACCTCCTCTTATTTCTCCGCCTCCGTCACGGTGTCTCGAATATTCCGGTGTCTCTCGCTACTCTACGGAACACTTTCCCTAAAAGTTGTTTCAAAGTTCACAGGACAATGGTCGTTTCTCTTATATGTGTGGTGTATATATATATATATGTATATATGTATGTATGTATCTATGTATATCCTCCCAATGTCCGCCATTTCTCTCTTTCTCTCTCTCTTTCTCTCTGCTTGTGCTAGATGTCAGATAGAAGGTAGAGAAATAGGGTGGAAGAGAGGAAAGCAACCCCTCTCCTCCTCCTCCTCCTCTTCCTCTTCCTCCTCCTCCTCCCCCTCCCCCTCCTCCCGTCTATTCTCTGCATACACCTACCGTAATGCTGACCAATGTTCCCTCAAAGATACGGTTGACGGGTCTCGTTGCCGAACCGAGTGGCCTTCGCGTCGCCTTTACTTCTCAACAACGTCCTCTCTAGCACCCTTTCTCACCCTTCAACTCGACCTGAGGGAGTACAGTGGGTAAGATAGGGTAAAGAGTGCGATTGGGAGGGGATTTCTCGTATTCAATTTCTACGTTCACGTCGTCGTGCTCGTCGGACGTTCTCGTCGAAAATCAAAGAACCTCCTGGGCAATATATTTTTAATGCTTTTTGTTTGTCGTCCTGATTCACCCTGTCCCACCCCTAATTAAATTTCGCTGGATAAAAGAAGAGAGATATTTTCGATATTTTAATTTTTATTTATTGGGTTTTTCTTTTTTTTTTTTTTTTTTTTCTTTTAATTATAATTCCATTTTGATCGAATAATTTGTAGATAGGTAGTAGATAGATGATCTCATCGTAAGGACAAAGTATTTCGGCGACGCGATCTTTCCAAGGATTTCTATTTTCGTGAATCATAGATTGATGATGGAAAGAAGGAAGCAACGTTTTAGAAGAAAGTTTATTCGCTTTATTTACAACGTACCGTTACCGAACGATAAACCACGATTTAGTATAAAGGAAGGGGAAGAAGGGTAAAAAGAAAAAGCTCGAGACCATCGTGGAAATAATAGCCTGCTGTTTGCCAATGGTGTAACCCTTTTCCTTTAGTTTTCTTTATCTTAATGAAAGTCCATAAATAAGAAGGCTAATGCCATGGAAACAGCCGTCAAGGGGAGTGTAAAAAAAAGGAGGAGGAAGAAGAAGAAGAAGAAGAAGAAAAGACAAGGAAATAAAAAAGCATGGCGCGTCGAAGCGAAATAACCGAAAGGAGTGCTCTCGAACGGGATAATCCTTTCGTCGAATTCGTCCTTCTGAATTATTCATGAACGTGTCCT
The DNA here is from genome assembly GCF_905475345.1 of Vespula vulgaris. Taxonomy (NCBI): domain Eukaryota; kingdom Metazoa; phylum Arthropoda; class Insecta; order Hymenoptera; family Vespidae; genus Vespula; species Vespula vulgaris. Next base: position 3,081,806 of record NC_066602.1, on the reverse strand, counting down.
TAGACGCGTTATCGAAACGCGTTGTTTAAGAAATCTTTCCTCGAATTTTAATCTCATCGAAATTGCTCGAATTGATACGGAAGAACGATAACATTTTGATGGATTATATATTTTTTTTCTTTTTTAATTTTCCTTTTTTTTTTTTCTTTCATTCTCTCGATTTCTGTACTTTGTCGTTAATTAATTCAAAGGAAAGAGGATTGCATTGTTAGGATCTTCGAGCAAGAAAAAAAGATCACTTCGTCGTACTCCCGGCTCTAACTCCACCACCACCACCACTACCGCGAGATCGAACCGATTTCATTTTGGTTATTTGAGAGGAAGGGTTGATGCTTAATAAAAGGGTGAACGGGTTGGGTGGGATGGGGTGAGGACGGGGGTGTCTTACTTTTGTAAGAAAGTAAAGAAGAACCAATAACTCATTGACAAGAATCTCATTGGGGAGATAACAACGAGCGGCTCGTTTTTTTGAACGGGCAAATGGGGATAGGGAAAGGGGTGAGAGAGAGAGAGGGAGAGGGAGAGAGGAGACAGGTCCTATCCTCTCCCTTTAACATTCTTTTTTCTTTCCACCGTTGATTAAGAATTAGGCTTAAAAAATAATTATTTTTAATTTGTGACCACGATAAGGACTTTATTGTTCTACCTTCCTGCGCCAGCTAGAGGTACGGTTATAAGGACGATAAGAAGGAGTACGGGAGTTGATCTTCGTGCTTCGCTCTAATCTCATTAGTTTCGTCGGCTATCTTTTTCCTTAATAGGTAGAATTTTCTTTATGACTCTTGGAGCATTCCACCGGGAAGTGCCATAGCATATTTGCATTACCAGTTACTACGACTACGAGGATATCGTCTACTGTAAAATTATGACGTGAACTTTTTAGTTAAGTGGATTTTAGGTATTATATAAAACTTTGATGTGAAACTTAAGGGGAAATTTAGTTTACAGAAGAGAAAAAAAATAGAAAGACAGAAAAAGAAATTTTTTTTTTTTTTTTACTTTTTCCTTTTTATTTTTTCATCTCATTTCACTCATCAATCGACGTGCTTTTAATCGACGTGTTCCTATTCTAGAATGCGTCTTATCGTTTCTGTCTCAATTTCAATTGTTTTCATCAACGTGAAAGAAGAAGAAGAAGAAGAAGAAAGAGAGAGCTACGTAAGATTTTCCCTCGTAACAAGCCGGTCGGAAGGGTGCTCTCGCATCAGTTGCGGCGAAGTAAAATAAAGGACGGTAGAGCAAGTAGTAGAAACGACTACTTTGCGTCGGTGTGTTGGACAATGCGTCCAGGGTCGCTCAAGTTCTCGCGAAAGAGAAACACCGAGGTGGAGGGTGAAAACATGAAGAGAGAAAGAGACAGACAGAGAGAGAGAGAGAGAGAGAGCAATAGTAGAAGCAACGAAGGAAGGCGACAGCGCTCGCACGGCCTCGAGGCCGCTCGCGCTATCGCTTGTGCTAGCTGGCTATTGAAACGGCAAGTGAAATATACGAAATAAATCTTGCAAGAGCCCATTCAACGTAGACAATACAGCGTCCAGTCTATGGACGCTGTCGAGGGTAGGTAGCTAGAACGTATTGTGCGAGGTTGGGGAGGGATGTACGTAGGAGAGAAACGTGAACTCGAACGGCAGGTCCTCTCTCTCTCTCTCTCTCTCCCTCTCTTTCTATCTATCTATCTATCTCTCTACCCCCAAAGTCCAACCTCCGTAGCTACTTTCCTTCTCGACACTTTATCTCTCCCTCTTCGTCTCACCCTGACCGAAGCAAGACCCTCTTGGCCCCTCGGACCAACCTTCCCTCAGTCCTCAGCAGCCAGAGTGCTTTCCGCTCGACTCACGAAACAGCCGCGGAGTCGGTGTCGCTGAGTAAATACCGCTGGTGTGTGGGCGATCTTTGCATGGGGTGGTCGTAAAGAATGGCCGTATTCAGAGTCCAGCAGCACTTCTGTTCCACCCTTCTACCTTCTACCTTCTACCTTCTACCGAGCTACCCAGCTACCGGACCAATCTCTCTCTCCTCTTCTTCTACTTCTTCTTCTTCTTCTTCTTCTTCCTCCTTCTCCTCCATCTCCATCTCTTCTTCTTCTTCCTCCTCCTCATCTTCATTCTCCTCCTCCTCCTCCTCCTCCTCTTGCCCTTTCCATCTCGGACCACCGTTCTCCGGTAGGTTGCCGCGCTCTGCCCGAGGAGAGAGAGGCCACAGTGCAAAGTTTCTCAAGCGAGACCAGCCGCAATATAATGCCACCCTTGGAATCATGGCTCCCACTTTCTCTATCTATCTCTATTCCCCTCTCTCTCTCTCTCTCTCTCTCTCTCTCTCTCTCTCTCTCTCTCTCTCTTTGCTACTTTCTACTTCTTGTTTGCCTTCTCTTGTCATTTCTAGGTATATTCTTTCTTCCTCACTCTTATTTTTCTATCATCAAACTCCGTATCTTTCTTCCTTTCGTGATAGATAATTACTTCAAACGTAACAGATTACGTCACTGAACAAAGATTCTAATCAATCAAAACTGGTATTTAATTCGTAATATTCTCTTTCTTTTTTTTTATTTATTTGTTTGTCGATGAAGCATCGACCAAGCATCGAACGATGATTCTCTCCAACGCAGGATCGATCTAGGATAACTTTCGATAAGATTCGACGACCTACTTTCGCGAGCGAGCTTATCGCGGTACCTTACCTAGACGATTTTACGGTCTCGATAACGACGACGGAGTCGAGTGACTCCGCGGCACGGTGGTTAATATTGATTTACTAGGAAGGTCCTGAAGCCTAATCCGGGTGGGCCATAAACAGATCAAGTCCAGACTAAATCCGGCGCAAATTGTTACTAATTCGCATCTTAATAATGACCACGTCAGAGGCGTCACCGTATCTCAGAACGTGGCAAATTAGCCACGATGACAAATGACAGTCGGCGTACACGTGCGTCCCGCACCGATGCCAACCCTCGCGCGATCTCTCTCTCTCTCTCTCTCTCTCTCTCTCTATCTCTGTCTCTGTCTCTATCTCTGTCTCTGTCTCTGTCTCTGTCTCTGTCTCTGTCTCTGTCTCTGTCTACCTCTACGTAGCGTCGTACGTGATCTCTCGCAGTTTCATCGGTGTGAGTAAGCGTCCGGCGAGCTCGTACATGCACGTATGAACCTAACGTGTGAGCGATCTTGAGGATCGTAAATGTATGTTCGTTCGTAGTAGTGTGTTTCTACGCGTATGTAATACGTGTGACCCTCCCGGTTACGTAGGAGGAATCCTCGGGATATATACCGCAAGCGAGGGCCGACGATACGACTGCCTATTCAACATGTGCAACCGTCAACGTGCGCAGATATAATCAATCAAATCAATTAATGATTCGATTGTCCGATCGCGTAGCGACACGTGCGTATCATCTTGAGTTATGGAGGCCGACACGGCGTATCCTACGGCCGTGCGCCATCATTTACGATTATCGAGAGGTTTGACCTAACCACCTTTAATCCTCCCACTACTACTCGCCACCCCCTCCGCACACACCCCTTTCACTATCCTCGTCACTACCTGTCTAATTTACTTGTCATTCTAAAATATAACGTTTCAATAAATAACATCAGACGCGATTGCACTTACGTGAGATCCTTGCACGTTGATATACCTGTATAAATATCGCTAAAATACCATGAAAGAAAGAGAGAGAGAGAGAGCTGGAGAGATAGTGATAGAAAGGAAGAAAGAGAAAGAGAGATTGAGATAATATACAGTAAGATATCTCGTACAAACGTAGAAAGAATCTTAAATTATAAGATAAAGAGGAATAGAACCTTAACGAGGTCACGTTGGAAACGAGGATGGCTCATGGTCGAGTACCGCAAACTAGGGAGACTACGGGGTACGCTCATACACACATACACATATATGTATATACACACGTGCACGCGTATACAGAGAGAGAGAGAGAGAGAGAGAGCGAGTGAGTGAGATGCCGCGATTAATTCGGATTTCAGCGTCAGTCCGATAGACGGAAGGCTAGCAGAGCGGCGTGTAGTTTAGCTCGTATTCGCCGTTTCACCGACATTCACCGCCATGATATCGAATGTCACTCGCAGGATCCGTCATTTCGTACGAACCGATTCGACCGCACGTCATTGTGGTAAGATATCCGACTGTACCTACTACTACCCCCTGGCCAGGGTCCTCGCCCCTCTCCATCCCCCTCCTATCACCACCACCACCACCACCATCACCATCATCACCTGCCCTTCCTGATATTTCCGTCCAGGCGATTCATCGAAATTCCTCTTCGAATTTGGGCAAATTCGAGCGTAGGAAGAAAAGTCCAGGAAACCCTTTCGATTTACATACTTCTTTCGACATTTTATAAATTTAAGCCCTCTACGACGACGACGGTCGCACGAATTTTCATCCGAGAAACTGACGGTGAATCTTGTTCACCGAATCTTGTTCGATCGAATCATTTTTACACTCGATCCATATACTATAATTTATATATTTATTAAAGATCTATCAAAGATCTTGTGAAAAATATATCATTAAATTCAAAGATCAGAGAAAGAGAGAGAGATAGAGAGAGTCATTTAGAATCAACCGATTTAGAGTTAACCTTTTTCTTTCCTCACTGAACCTATCCCACCCCTTCCCAACCTCCAACATCCCAATCCCGCGCGCACCCTATTACTGCACTCTCATATCGTGTCCCAAGGCACGGGTTCCTTCTCTTTGTTTTAATAGGTACGACGTAACGCGTTAGGTCGGCTCGTAACATCGCAAATCATTATCATCATCATCATCGTCATCATCGTCATCATCGTCATCATCATCATCATCATCATCATCATCATCACCATCCGTTGGTAGAGAACGAGCTTGAGAATATTATCGCGTCGTAAACGACGATTCGCAGGTCGGTTACCGTTTTGTACGTTGTGCACATCTAACGTCGTACAAAAGTTCGTGTCGGTGAAGTTAAAAAAAAAAGACAAGGAAAGAGAGAGAGAGAGAGAGAGAGAGGAGAGAAAAAATAAAAAAAAAAAAATCGTCAGTAAGCCCGACGAGCGCGCGATCCGCGCGTGCGAACCCATGAAAGAGGAAGGGTGGTGGATGGAGGGGTAGGGGGTAGGGAGAGGGGGTGAGTTGGTGCGTATTCAAGTATTGTTTCGCGAAATCCATCGTCAACGCGTCGTAATGATCCGGTAGCGTGACACACACCCACACACAAACACATATACATATATATACAAGGATCGTGTCTCGTCGGTACCGGCAATGTATCCCTTCCCTTCATGATTCTGACTCTCTCTCTCTCTCCCTTACCCTGTATCTCTCTCTCTCTGGCGTTTGCTAGAAGCTGCCAGAAACGGTGCGAGTCCACGAGCTCGCAACTGTGGCTCGCAACAGAACTTCGCCAGAGAACGAGATCTATCCGTGCGGATGCATTGTCTATAGTTCTCGACGTGGAGGGTGGTATTGTGTGACGTCATCATTTGCATACGACGCACCACCGTTGTGGCTGTTTCCAGCTTGCCACTCTCTCACTCTCTCTGTCTATATATATATCTCTCTGTCTCTCTTCTTCCTCTATATCTCCTCGCGCGTTTCTCATCTCTCTCTCTCTCTCTCTCTCTCTCTTGGCGTATGTCTCTGCGAACGCAGATACCTCCTCTACCTAGCGCTTCATCTACGTCCCCGTTTCCATTCCCGTGCCGTCTATGTCTCGTATCTATCTAATTATTGTCGCGGACCCTGGCCGGTCCGGTTGCTGTGATATACCGCATGCTAATAAGCGGCTAAAGACCGGGGACCATGCCAGGCCGGTCATAAATCTTAACGGCCGATTCTATGCCGTGAAACGCCGTAGAACGATCGTCTTGGGAGAGAACCCTGATTTCTGTTCCGATCTTTAATAGATCCCTTATAGAAGATACCTATCCGTTCTATCCACCATCGTTACTCTTTCAGAGTTTGCCAATTATCTCCATCTTTTAGTAACAATCGATTAGAAAGTAAAACTCTTTACGACTATCTACATGGATTTCGATCAATAACTACGCTCGTATCAGTTTAATAACTATAGACCGTGTTCGATATCTTTTTTTTTAATTTCAGGTTGATTATATAAACGATTTGAATTTCATTTGAAAATGATCGAAAGCCTGTTGGGTATAGTACAGCACGCGGTTGTAAATTTTATTTATAACGATAAAAATATACTGAATCGACGTTTTGATACACCGTTTTAATTCGACCAAATTGATCGGAACGTAACAGCAGTAGTAATACCAATAATAGTAGTAGTACCAGTAATAGTAGTAGTAGTAGTAACAGTACTTGCTCGGTGTCGACTCGTATGTGATATTATCCGCGTTCGAAGTCGTGACAGAGAAATGGTTTGAAATGGAGGAGGGGGAGGAAGGGGGAGGAGGACGAGAGGGTGGAAGAGTAAGGGAGATGGTAGGATCGAGGTATCGCAGGAAAGCGTCGCGGAAGGATCGAGACTGGCGTATATCGATACGTGCGATCGACGTCGGTCAGTCGATGCCTTCCGTGCTCGTATATCGCCCTCGTTTCGAATGCGGGCTCATACCCGATCCACCCGACCAACCCCAATGCACCCCCCAAACCACCCCTTTTGCTCGAAACCGGGGGTTTGCGCACACGGTGTGTTTCGGCTGGTCGACCCCTGCGCGTGATGCAACACTGACCACACATCAATTCACTGCAAATGGACATCAATACTGGTAATTAATACATCGCGCCTCTCCCTCCAGATTTCTCTCTCTCTCTCTCTCTCTCTCTCTCTCTCTCTCTCTCTATCTCTCTCTCTCTATCTATCTATCTATCTATCTATCTATCTATCTATCTATCTCTCTGTATGTGTGTCTCTGTCTCTCTCTATCTGTCTCTCCAAGCGAGAGCCGCAAGAGCGTTCGCGCTGGGCTAACCCTCATTCGAAAGCCCTCCTCACGTCCCTATCATCCTTTTCTCTCTCTCTCTCTCTCTCTCTCTCTGTTTCTCATCCTCTTGACTCATGCGTTCATCGAAACGCCGCGAGATTTTAGCTCGGGATTTGCATGTAAGTGATACTCTCTCTGTCTCTCTGTCTGTTTCTCTCTCTCTCTGTCTCATGAACGCGTTGCCGGGAGATCCGATTGACGGCTCTTCCACCATCAACCGAGGGAGTGCTTGCCACGCTACCGAATCTAGATTTTAGGGCAGGCGACGTACGTGCGAGTGCGTTTGACCGTCGCCGCCGCCGCCGCCACCGCCGCTTAAAATCGTGCGAAATCCGATAGGTATGCATCTATGTCGGCTACCACGAGTATTCATTGTCAAGAACAGATGTGACGTGACTTTGCGATGATCGTAGGACGATAAAGGTTTAGTATAGTCAAATCGATATCTTTCGATCGTATTATCCACTTGCGAGACTTTTTTGTTTGTTTGTTTAATTTTTTTTTCTTTTCTTTTTTTTTGACCTCGTCCCAACAGTTAACCCCATGATTTAGACCGGGTGTGATAAAACGTTGCAACGGAATGCAAAAAACTAAATGCGCAGGAGGTGCTCTTAGAAAATGTATGGATATGTAGTAAACAATCCTATCGGATTGCGTTCACCGGAAACGAAAAAGAAAAAACAGGATAAAAGAAAAAAAAGGTTTAGAAAAAGCCACACGTTGCAATTTCTCTGACGTGAGTAATACGATTTAACATGGCAGGGCACCAGCGAAGAGCACGGCAGAGAAAGAGAGGGAGTGTGCATGGTATGTGTGTGTGTGTGAGAGAGAAAGAGAGAGATAAACGAAAGAGCCGTGCATCGTCCGACGAGAGGCGATAAATAAAAACACATCGAGTGCGAACTTTAATGTCAGGAATCGATACGCATGCTGCTCTTTTTCAACCGTATCGGCTAACGGGTGGTCGATTATTGTCGAATTTCTGTCGAACGTAACCGTGGACCATAGGTAACGATAATCGAACGCGGATAACAAATTTTTACGCGCGACGTCTGTGCGAAATTGGAGAACGTTCAATAAAATCTGTAAAAATCTTACAGATGAGATCCGATCTTTTTCTTTTTTTTTTCTCTTTTTTATTTTTAACATACACGCGTACGAATAAAATTTCGTAACGTAAAGATAGGGAAGTATGAGAGAGAAAAATATAAGCCACCCGTTAGAGATCGGACGCGATATTCGCGTTACGCGAATACGTAGAGAGGTTCGCGCAGGATGCACAAATTGGTTATCAAAAGATATTACCGTTAGCTGCAGCACCGATACACACTCGATTTGATGTGTCGACGGCGCCTGACCGCTTCGACACCATCCCATACAACACCAACCTCTACGTTCTCGCGTTGATACTCCTCTCCCTCGATCCTCCCTTCTCCATCCTTTCCATTCGCGCACACGCTAGCAAACCACGTTGATGATACCCATATCCGTAACGATACAGTATCTACACCATCTATAGTATAGAGATGGGTGGGGGGTGTGGAAGAGAAAATATTTGCGTACACTTCGTTTCTCTATCGGATTTTCCACTTGTGGCTTTTTATTAAAAGCCCTTAACCCACCCCCACAGCATCGCTACAGCCACCGCCAACATCCCTCCTACCCTCTCTCCTCTCCGTCCCTCCATCACCACCATCACCATCACCACCACCACCCAACTAGGATTCGGGCTCTGCGTGCTCCAATTCCAAACTGGATCCTCTCGATCTCGTCAGTAGCGAGATGCAACGAACTCCCGACGAATCTTTCTGAAATTTTGCGGAAATTCGGCGCGCGCGTTTCCACGTTCTGGTATAGGATAAAAAGAAAGAAAGAAAGAAAAAAAAAGAAGGTAAAGAGAGATAAGAAAAAAAAATATTAAATATTATGTACGGATGTATGTATATATATATATATTTTTTTTTTCCACGATATCGCACGCTTTCCAGAGATTATTTCGAATAATCCCATTCGGACAAATCTTGTTTTTTCTTTGTGAGTTTTTCGGACGATCGCTTTCGTACTTTAACTCTTGTAATATCATTTTCTTTTTCTTTCCTTTTTTTCTTCTTTTTTTTTTTTTAAATTAAACGGACGAGTGAGAAACGAAAGAAAAAGGAAAAATAACGAAGAACCCGTTGACGTTTTGAACAAACGAATTTAAAACGTTCAAGGTCTCTCTCTCTCTCTCTCTCTCTGTCTCTCCCTCTGCGTGTCTTTCTCTCGTTAACTAATTTAACGATGGATAATAACCAACGGTGAATGCAGGTGCAGATGCCAAAAGGGGATCGTTGCATTATATAAGGGGGGCAATAATCAATGATCAGGCTAATTGAGTGGGATTGATCGCATCGATGTTAACGATACGCACGCGCTCGCACGCAACGTATATGCCGGACGCGCGCGTACATTAGTATTGGATATAGTGATGCATGCTCCTTTGGTCCGCACGTCATTCCGCAAAATTATTGCGGCGTCGTCGATGACATGGGCCGTTTCGCGGGGACGATTATATCATCTCTATCTCTCTCTATCTCTCTATCCATCCATCTATCTATCTTTCGTTCTCACTCGAGCGTTGAGTTTTCACCGTTTTCAAACGAATCATCGTTCCATTTGCATCGATATTATTTTCAGATATCGATAATGAAACATAAAACGAGAGGAATAAAAAAAAGGAACAAAGTAGAAAAAAAAGAAAGTAAAACGGAGAAATAAATCAGATTGAAGATCGCATCGTAAGTACGTATGTATTATATATATATCGATCGATAACTTTACGGTTTGGAATTCGAGATGGAAGGAAAGGGTGGGGGAAACGGATTCCGGTGTCTTACCGAGAGTAAGATGGTCAAAGTAACATGGCGAAAGGAGAGGAGGAAGCGAAATGAGAGTAAGAGGAAGAAGAGACCGTCACTCGAGCAGTTTGTTCCGCGTAGGAACGTAGACCGACGAAAGACGAGACTAGGTTGGTTGGTTAACAAAGGGTATCGCTAGCGAAGAGTCTCTCCCTGAATTTCTCGGGTCGAGAGACCACACGGTCGGAGTCACAATCGTGGTAAAATAATACGGCGTGGAAAAGAAAAAAAAAAAGAGAAGGAAAAAGGAACAGAAAAGACAAAGACAAAGAAAAAGAAAGGGAGAAAGAGTGAACGTGCGTAAAACCAAAGGCAAAGCCAAAGCCAAAGCTAAAGGCAAATGCAATGCAATGCAATGCAATGCAATGCAAGACAAGACAAGCGAAAAATACCGCATCCCACCGTGCGGAAGAGAAAACGATGGTGTTCAGGGACGGCGTTGAGGAACGCATAGAAATTGCGTTGGTAACCGATACCCACCTGCTAACACTACTTGACTTCGCTCGATTCAACGAAAACGCGGAATCACGGACTGCTAGGTATTCTTTTCATCCGCTCATTCCTCACTCTCAACTTATCCTTTTTCTTCTTTTTGTTCATTTTTTTTTCCTTTCCTTTCCTTTCCTTTATCGTCGTCCTTCTCGTTCGCGAATTCTTATTTACCTTACCGGATTTCGTAGACGGGCTCTCATCGTCCGCCACATCCTGAGATTCGTGTTTCATTACGAAATGTCGTACGTGGATGAGACTAAGAGAAGGGGGATTTATATTGAAATAGAGAAACACCGCGTGGGAGATGAAGTTGAACTCTTTGAAGTCTCTAATTATGGAAAGGAGGAAGCCGAGATGGTAACAGAAACCGTCGTGCATTGCTTGGCCATAACTCTCATATCGGAGACGGTTCATCGAGTTTCGTAGGATAGAGAAAAGATGGTTGCTGTGAAAGGTTGAAAAATCTCATTCGAGTTATGCCGTTTTCGTCGGAGTTTACTCTGGATTTTTTTTTCTTTTCCCTTTCCTACCATTCGTTATTATACCGAGGAGTGTCGCAAAACAAAAAGAAAAAAGAGAGATTACCATCTTAATTATCATTCGAAAGAAGAAAGTAACCAAAGTGTCAGGGGGTATGATTATTTTCATTGACATTTCTGACCAAAGTTATATATACATATATATTCAAGGATGACTAGGAAGTTTTAAACAGTTGGTTGCTCGATAGATGCGTTTTAGAGGCATTTAGAGAGGGTTTTAGAGGAAACAACTTGACGAGATTTCAGGCTACCGCTAGCAAGACTGTGAAACCACGTATTATAGCAGTCGAGAACGCAGAGCCCGGTGGTAATGCTCGGCCAAAGTCGTGTCTGAGGGCTCCACGGGTGCCACGGAACGAGGTAGCCGCAGATAATGACACGATATTATGCATAGGATATTCGGCGCACATCCGCGGGCGTATTCTCCACGTTGATTTATCGTTGTCTTCATTATTAGGAATGCACGTACGCCGCCGCCTGGCCATTATGCGAGCGAGGGACCTGCTTCAAGAGCGTGAGTAAGAGAGAGAGAGAGAGAGAGAGAGAGAGAGAGAGAGAGAGAGAGAGAGAGAGAGAGAGAGAGAGAGAGAGTAGAGGCCTGACGGACGGTCGTACCTCGGACTCACGGTTGTACAACACAATGTCCGCATATACGGGCGGCATACGAGAGGGACCATTGAGACACACCTATGTCGGCCAGATATAGATAGACAATTAGCTACCGTCACCGTCTATAATTCTGCTAGATTAGTAGCCCGGCGTCCTACAGGAATACCATCCACGCGGTCCTTTCTCCTAGAACATCTCCATCCTCCTATTCCATCCACTTTGCGAAATCACCACCCTCAAGCTTCATCTTCCTTCCTTCCCTCTTTCCTTCCTTCCTTCCTTCCTTCCTTCCTTCCTTCCTGTTTCATAGTCATAATATTGTTTTCTTCTTTTTTTTTCCTTTCGAACTTCGATCCTTCGTTAGTTTTATTTTGACAGGGAATTGTAGTTTTTTTTATAATAGAGAATTTGGGAATTAGCGAGTAATTCGGTAAACACCTTAATAATCTCTGAACGTAAAGAAAGGAAAAAAATTGCTAACGCAGTATCGGTCAGTAACTTCATCAAATAGAAATCGTTTTCCTTTCTTTTTCTTTTTTTTTTTTTTTTTCAACGACAAACTTGGAGTTGGCACAGGGCGAAAGTCAAACCAAATCATCCCCTTGATCCATCCCCACTCTCGTCCACTTTCGTCCCTTTTTCTCTCTTTCTTTCTCTCTTTTTCTCTGACATGACGAGTCGAGCTCTTCGTCCCTCTATATTCTGGCAGGAAGAGGAAAGAAAGAGAAAAAGAAAGAGGGGTATGAGAACTCAGAAGGGTGGACAGTGATAAAATATTCAGGGATGCACGGGAGTAATATTTCACGTAGGAAATTGTTCGGTTGATTTTTATAATACTGGTCAAATATAGCCAGGGGAAGAAGAGAGAAAGAAAGAGAAAGAGAGAGAGAGAGAGGGAGAGAGGCGGTGAGGGAAAGGGAAAGGGAGAGGAATAGAAAAGGACGAGAGATGGTCCCTCAAGCCCGTGTCTACCGTCGCACAAAGGGCCGCGGCATAACAAATAGATGTATAAAGGGTCAATAAAGCCACGCCGCCGTAGGAGGAAAAGGAGGATGAGAAGAAGGTGGTGGTGGTGGTGATGGTGGTGGTAGTAGGGAGGACGAAAGGAGGTGGTCATAGTGGTGGTAGTGGTGATGGTGGACTCTAGAGGTGGAGGGTCTCCCGAGGCATCACCGGGGAATAAATCTGAACTCGCTTTCGCCCTTAGCCTCTCGCAATAGGGATGTTAAAAATCAAGGGTTGACGACGGCGAATCCGCAAGGGCCCTTCCACCCTCCTTTCTTGTTTTCCGGAACGATTATCGATAACTCCGTACATTATACCGGTTATTTTCTCTTGTTTTTTCTTCTTTTTTTTCTTTTCTCCTTTTTTATTCTATTTCATTTTTATGATTTTTATTTCTATCAATGATCGACTCTTGACGCGTAAATATAAAAATAGTTTGCTCGAACGTTTGCCATAATGAAAAAAACAACAAAATGACGATTGAATTTTAACCATCGAATCTTGCTAATTTATCGAGTTTTCGTAGATCAACAATTAATTTATTAACACTGTCTTGATTTGCGAACGTAGGAAAATTGCACGATAAAGGACGGAAAGGAATAGGAAAGGAAAGAGAAGAAAAGAAAAAGAGAAGAAAAAAGGAAAAAAGAATCTGTGAAAAATCGGCTTTCTCACGTGTTGTTTTCCCCGTGGGACGATTCACCCGGTTCTATTTCCCTCTATCCAATCTCGATTCTCGGGACTAAATCTACAAGCGTACATCACGTTTATGGACCGCCAGAGGTGACACAACTCCGACGTCTCTATAAAGGGCCACCACCTCCGGGTCATTTTACGTCCTTTAAAACGGACTTTCCATATTTCTCGTCGTCGTCGTCGTATCCGTATCGCGAAATTGGTCTTCCGGGGTCTCGAAGGAGGGAGGAGAGAGGAGGGGTATGAACTGGGAGATGGGGGTATTAGGTATGAAGAGAGAGAGAAAGAGAGAAAGAAAGAGAGAGAGAGAGAGAGAGAGAGAGAGAGTTTTCGTCCATCTCTTCCCTTCCACCCTCTTTCTTTCTTTTTTTTCCAATTCTCGACGTAACTTCCTTTTCTCCCTCCGTACCCCTTCTCCATCCCCAAAAACGAGAAAAACGAAGAGAGAGAGAGAGAGAGAGAGAATGAGAGAGAGTCCCAAGTCGACTCGAAAAAAGTATATCCCCCTTCGATAAAACGACAGGGTGATACAGCATTGACTCGATAAAAAGAGCCACTTGGTGGCTATCGACTTGCCTAAGGCTATTCTCGTATTTTCTAGATATTATCCCGATTGTTTATCGATGGGACACTGTCGCCGAAAAAAATAATACCTAAGCGAGTAAGTAGCGTTTACTTTATTTTGACGTAACATCCTCGTTCGAGTTTCTTCCCCCCTTTTAAAGTTAACCAAGTCAGCCAAGTTAGTATACGCGTTATAAGAAACGAGCTTATCGAACCTAAATCCTTATATTCCTGATACGAAAAAAAGCGCGGAAGGAAATCGTCGTAGTAGAAGGTTTAAAGGGTGGTCGGACGATGACGATATGGGGGTGAGCAAACATCGGAAGAGTGTATAAAAATTGTCGTCTCAAATAAATCGATTAATTGATTAATCGAAGACGATCGATATCGGAAATGTAGATGGGGGCATCGAGGTTTAATAGGGTGAGACGTAGGGTGGGTGGATGGAGGAGGATAGAGATGCGATAACAAATCAAGATAAATACCTCTAGGCGAGGGAGAACGATCAGCGTTCGTACGTCATTGAGGGGACGCTTTCGAGCAATTTGAAGAGCAATATGCAATAATATTAAAATTAATGGCAGCGACCTTCGCAAAAACATAGATGGGTGGTGGTACACTGTGTGCGCCGCTCTCGGGTTGGTTTACCGCTTGCGTGCTCCACGCACGCGATCCAAAACGAAAGAGAACTAGCTAGTAACTGTATAACGAGGAAAGAGACGGAGAAAGCCGGTCGGGAGAAGGACGAAGAGAGACAGAGAGAGAGAGAGAGAGGAAAAGCCAAACAACGAAGAGAGATGTAGAGAATGAGAGAGAACGAGAGAACGAGAGAACGAGAGAGAGAGAGAGAGAGAACTGTACCGCGAGAGCCCACTCGTAATAATCTCCGCTAATTTAGCTTCTGGAATACGGTAACTGTATCGTTAATATTCTGAACCCGGTTAATAATAGATGTTGATGCGCCATTTGGGCCGATGAGATTTCGGGCTGGAGTTCGAGGATGAAGTGGACCTACCTACCTACCTACCTACCTACGTACCTAGCTAGCTGGCTAGATAGGTAGGTACGTAGGTAGCCATCTCTACCCCCGAACCAACCCCTCGTTGGCCCTTCCTTCGAGAGAGCACGGTGTTAGCCCTTTGCCGCGCTTCTCTATATCCTCGGATAGGAGGAACCTTCTGTCCCGAGAATTCGCGGATATCCTGGGGTCCGAGTCGAGTCGAATCAAGTCGAGCCGAACCGAGCCGGTAGTTCCTAAATATTCGATATCGTATCTCGTTGTTACTTAAACTTTACGAATTAATTCGATCCATAAAACATCGATTCATTAGTTTCTTTAATATCTTATCGAATAGAAGTAACGTCCGATCGATCAATAAAATGATATTACTCGAGACGTTTGTAAGTTTACAATCTATGAATCTAAACTACGATTTAATGTTTCTCATTCGTATCTATCTTCTTCCTTTTCTTTCCAGTGATATTTAATGTATGCGTGTGTGTACGTATGTATGTACATATCTAGTTAATATTAATCACATGAATCATTTCTAGCAGTCCCCCAGGGTATATTACTTTCATTCGGAAATATATATAGAACTCTTCTCTGGGTATCGCGTAGATCCGACGCGCAACCAACGCTCGCTCTGTTAAAACTCGAGAGACGTTTGCTCGCAAAGTAGTAGAGATAACCTATACCGGGATATCCTCAGCGGCTGATCCTCCTGTCGTTCAATAATTCAAGGCCACGTCGCGAGCCGACGTACACCGCTAGCAGCTAGCAAGCAGCTAGCTTGCTAGCTGTGGACGAGGCGTGTAAGCATAAATGCGCGAATACGATGGGCGTGGAACGTGTGTATTCTCTCTCTCTCTCTCTCTCTTTCTATCTCTCGTTCTGTCTGCGTGTAAGAGAGAAGAGAAAAGCGTACCCAAGAGAGAATGGGACGTAGATATGGGATGTGAAAGAGAGAGAGAGAGAGAGAGAGAGAGAACGAAACGAAAGGAAAGGAGAAAGGAAATGGAGCCAACGGTTACCTCTTTGGCCAGACAAAATATTTCTCCCTGTCATATACCGAACCCCTCCAGGGACACGCAACCCGTTATATCTATGTAAAGTCCATCTCTGAAAGGGTACTGTCCATAGACGTGTCGTAAGTAGACACGACGTGTTCCTACATAATAGGAACCGATTCTGGGAAAAGAATTCGAATGTAAACGTCCTCTTTTGTCTTTTCCTCTATTTCAGTGATTACAGATTATGTTTTTTTGTTGTTGTTTTTTTTTCCTCCTTTTTTTCTTTTCTTGTCTTTCTTCTTTTTCTTTTTCTTTTTTTTTTTTTTTTTTTCAAGGGAGCATTCGATTTTTTATAAATGATTTTTATTTATTAATTGTACAAGGTATAGTTATAGAATAATGAATTAATTCTATCGGGAACAAATATATATGGAGTTTATTGCTTTTCATTGCGACAAAATGTTCTTTACTCTTTGTTCGTAAATGTATATTTTATTTTGATACGAGGAATGCATTTGTCAGGAGTTTTAATAGTGCATTTCTACTTGCTATGTGTCTATATATAAATATACATATACATGTACACACATATATATATATGTATGTATATTTAAATATACGAACGAAATATTAATCGAATCAAAATTTACGTATTGCATGATCACTCGCAATAACACGTATAATAACACTGCCTTAATACGCATAGTTGAATGATTTTCTTTTCGACATCTTGTATTAAACGTGATTAAAATCGTACGAAACTTTATACTTTAACTTCTTTAAAAAAAAGAAAGATGTGTACGAGATTTGAAAAAAAAAGAAAGGAAAAAAAGAAAACGCATGCAAGATTAAAAAAAAAAAACAGTTTGCGAGAGTCAGTACCCATACCTATACTTAGATTTCTATTTTGCTTTAAGTCTTACATGTTATTTTTTAATAGACGTCTCACACACACGTATACACACACACATTTATTTATTTCGGAATAAATAAGAGACAGGAACGTGCGATTTTAGAATGAAATCCAAGCGCCGTGCGTCGGCGTGCGTCGCCGCGCGTCTGAAGAACACATACCAGGGTGGTCCGTTAATAAAGGGAGACACACGGGT
The DNA here is from genome assembly GCF_905475345.1 of Vespula vulgaris. Classification (NCBI taxonomy): domain Eukaryota; kingdom Metazoa; phylum Arthropoda; class Insecta; order Hymenoptera; family Vespidae; genus Vespula; species Vespula vulgaris. The sequence goes on along the minus strand of NC_066602.1, from coordinate 3,064,935 downwards.
CGAGCGCAAATTAAGCCGGGTAATGAAAACACAATGAAATTATAATAAACCAATTGCCGAGTTGATTCGCAGTACTGGAGGAAGGAGGCCATTCAATAATAAAACACGTGTAGAACCATCTCTCTCTCTCTCTCTTTCTCTTTCTCTCTCTATGTCGCTGTTTCTGTCTCTTTCATTTTCTCTCAGTGTCTCTTTCTCTCTCTCTTTTCTTCTCTCTTTCTGTCTCTGTCTGTCTTTCTCTAGTATGTACAGGAGAACTCGTGGTAGAAGGGATGAAGTGGGGGTAGCACCCCTTGTAGGAGGTACCTGCGAGAGAATTAATTCCTCGAGAGCCTTTATGCTCTCTGACTGACCAAACTAACGTGCGCATACACACACACACGCATACACAAAGATACAGTTACACAAACTTAGAAGCGAACTGACGACGTTGACGACGACGACGACGACGACGACGACGACGACGACGACGACGACGACGACGACGACGACGATGATGACGACGACATCGACGTTGCTTTTGCGAAAATACGCACGTTAATACAGTAAACGTACTCGTGCACCATCTATCCTCATACATGTATGTATACATTATATATATATATATGCATGTATGTGTGTATGTGTTTCTCTCTCTCTTTCTCTGTCTCTTTCTAACTACAAACGGAAGATTATTACAACGAGCGAAATTTCAAGATACACTTATGCCAAGTGTACACCAGGGGAACCGTATAACACAATGATCAAACATGAGAGATGTATGTATGTATATGAATATATATATATATATGTATGTATGTATAGTCGCGGACCGTTACGTTCCACCGATGGTCCCGTTCCTTCTCGGTACACCATAATCGGTCGAATCAAGATAAATTAATTAAACAATTATTTCTTTAACTATTCCCTTTCTCTCTCTCTCTCTCTCTCTTTCTCTCTCTCTCTCTTTCTTTGAAGATGATAATCGTTTAAATATACCAAAATTTATTCAAAGTAGTTGGAAAGTTCGGTCGTTCGATTCGCATTAATAGATAATATATTTACAACGATTCATATCGATCGTTAATCGATCGATTAATATACCGATAACACAAATTATCTATCGTCGCTTGAAAAAGGTAGAAGAGAATGAAAAGATCGCAGAGTAGAAACATATTCTTCGAGAAAAGAAATTCTTTCCTGGCATTCTTAAAATTCATATGAAACAAAAAATAAATATGGCCGGTCTCTCTCTCTCTCTCTCTCTCTTTCTTTCTTTCTTTCTCTTTCTCTATCTGTCTGTCTCTTTCTAGGCTGGGGAAAAAGAACACAGTGGACGGTAACGAGGCGAGCCAGGCTCCTGCCGTGAGAAGGAGGTGAAAAGCGCATATGTAAGAGGGATGGAGATGGGGGTGAGGGGTGAGGGGTGAGAGTGGTGGTAGCAGTGGTGGTGGTTTTGGAGAAAGGGTGGTGAAGGAATGGCGAAGAGAGGAGGATGGGGTATCTTTGTTGCGGTCGGACGTGGTCAGAGACGAGGTAGGCGGTGGAAAAGGGGATATGTTTTCGCAAATGTAGGTGCGGTTCTCAAACCGCCCCTTATGAAATTATTTTGACCCTCGGCCGGGGTGAGGATGACGAGAGGGAGGTACTCCGACGTAGAGTACTGACGCTGGTGGTAGTGGTGGTGGTAGTGGTGGTACTGGCCTCTGAGGGTCGGTGTACTACGGGTCCTGCACTGAGAAAATAGCGCCTTGGCTCGAGAAAATTATTAGAAAAATTAATTATTTTCCCGGTCTCTTAATTAATTTTACAATTGCTTTCTATATATCTTTCTTCCCTTTTTTACCTCTTTCTTTCTTTCTTTCTCTCTCTTTCTCTCATTCCCTTTTATATGTTCTTTTATTTTCTCCACCTTCCCTCGGTATTCCTTTTGAACGAGAGGAATGGAAAAAAAGAAAAAGAAAGGGAAAAAAAATATTGTGTCAAAGAGCCGCGGAGAAACGAATAAAAAGAGAAGGAAGAAGGAGATGAAAGAGAGGGAAAGAGAGATAGAGATAGAAAGGCACGAAAAGGGTTTCTCTCCTTTTTCTTTTTTTTTTCTTTTTTTTTCACGATTCGCCATGATTTTTCTCGCGCCTGTCGTTGTCCCACCCTCTTCTTCCCTGTTTCTCTCTTCTCACCATCGATATTCGCGTTTTCCTCCCTCCTCTAGGTTTGAATATTTAAGCGATGTTTCCCTTTCTAACGCTTGACTACGTTCAGGACGTTTGAACCTTCCTATAAACTCGAACTTACTTACGTACTTATCCGATTTAGATACGTAAGTAAATTTCAGTGACTTTGGCAAAGGAAAAACGTAAGACTATTCACAGTCGTTCTATAATTATTATTAATCATACTCGAGTCAGCACAATTCAATTCATTCTTATAATATTCTTTAAAATAACTATCACGCAATCTATCATATCTAACAATTTTTTCGTCCTCGTCCAAATAACTTTCGTTAGAAATTCAGAAGCAGATATATATATCCCATAGAATGACGAAAGGTGAAAAAAAAATCAAAAAAGAAAAAAGAATAAAATAGCAAAAAAAAATGCGCAAAGAAACGATCTCTCTCTCTCTCTCTCTCTCTCCCTTTCTCACTCTTTTTTCCAAGAAAAAAATGAATAATCCTTGTTTTCGATTATCGAGATGAAAGATACTCTAATACGGCGACTTTCATCGTCGTTTTATGATAAGAAATGTTCCGAGTACCTATATCAAGAGAGATAGATAGAGATAGAAAAAGAGAGAGATAAAAGAGAGAAAGAGAGAGAGAGAAAGAAATAAAAAGGTTGGTTCTCCGGGAACCTGGGTGCGAGAGTAAGGGAGAGACAGAGGCAGAGAGGGAGAGGCGCATCCTTTCCCCGCTTTTCTCGGGATTTTTTGTCGGTCTGGCCACGTCTCAATTATAGAAAGGCTTGCTTCGACTGCCACGGACGAATTCCAATTAGTCGTCGGTTGGGGACCGTGTCGCGGGGACCACCGTATGGGGTTTCCCAGACTCTGTACGAGTTCCTTTCATGGAGGAACTCGTTCATTTGCCTTTCGTCCATACTACCTCTTCCTCCTCGTTCCTCCTCTTCTCCTCTTTCTCCTCCTTTTCTATCGCCAGCTTCAGTTATACCTTTTCTCTCCTTCTCTCTCATTCTCTCTCTCTCTCTCTCTCTCTCTCTCTCTCTCTCTCTCTCTCTCTCTCTCCAACCCGCGTCTCTATTTGGTAGACCGAATCTGATAGACGAGAAAACCGTCTATCCGTTTCTAGTTACGTCTAGTATGTAGATTAACAAAGTGTTAAATTTATCTAATGTGCTTCGTGAACGTTAAGTGGATTTCCGACATTCGTTCTTCTTTTCACACCCTTTCTCATCTCCATCTCCATTGCAGAAAGTATCAGCTGTTCGTATATACGTATAGATATTCGTAAATCATTTGTTTTCTATCTTTCTTTCTTTCTTTTTATGAGGGAAAAGAAAATATTTTCGTAAAATAGAATCGATCGATTTTCTTTCTTTCGGACGGTGGAAGGATAGATCGGTTAGAAGCGCGCTTTCTAAACACGGTTTAATCTATCGTTAATGGTTAGAGGGATAAGGAGAGGAGAAAGGTCGAACGAGGTATGATTCCGTCCGAATCTCGCTCGCACTTAGCCGTAGGGGACGATAGTTCGCGAAACGCTTCACGGCCGGATGAGTCGACCTTTAATATGCCGTTTGAAATCGGTGCTTTATACAACGTTACCGTAGAGAAGAGAGACAGAACGAGAGAGAGAGAGAGAGAGAGAGAGAGAGAGAGAGAGAGAGAGAGAGAGAGAGAGAGAGAGAGGATAGCTCCCGGCTTGACGTGTTTGCATTTGAGCGAGCCGAGGAGTATTGGATGCATATGTTAATCAGCAATATGGCGCGGAGTATACCTAGATATGTATATTACCCTATGCGATACCGTAGAAAGGTCATTCCTCCGAAAGTACCTCTATCTATCTCTCTCTCTCTCTCTTTCTCTCTCATCAGTATTCTCCTACCAATCCTCTGTTATTACTCTTAATCGTTACGTTAATTGTCTTAACGTTTTTGAAAGACCTTAAAAGATCATGTTCATTAGGTACACCTCTGTGTACTTCATCACTCATCGCAACATTGTTTTTCTTACGATTTCACTCCTTACTTGTATTCTTGTCATACTCTCCTTATCATAATTTCGTTCTTCGATCGAATTATTTCAACATCGAACGTGGACTAAAATCGAACCCTTTTTAATTATTTTATTACGCAATCCTCGTTATTTTATCGAGGATTATATAATTAATAAGAGTATATAAGTAATAAACATGTAAACACATGTATAAAACATATTGCAATCGCTGTAATAACGATACATTGATAAAATTAAACGATTGAAGAAAGAAAGAAAAAAAAGAGAGATGAATAAAAAAAAAGAAAGAAAGAGAAATAAATAAATAAATTAATAAATAAAAGAGGTGTCGCGTCGTGCAAAACTTGCGGTGTAAACCTCGAGGAAACTCTTAGTCCTTGAATAAAAGTTGTTCTTATTATACGGATTCGACGCCTTCGTAATAGCCGTAAAAAAAAAAGAAAAAAAATGAGAGAGAAAAAGAAAGAAAGAGAACAAAAAAAAAAGAGTGCTAATGGCAATAAGTATTCCTGGCCGGTGTCCAGGATGAACGGTAAATTTGATAGGGATAGGGAAATCACGGAGGCGAACGGCTTCAAATTGAATTCGAATAAGAAGTCCATAAGGGAGCAGCATCCTTTTGGTGATTACGAATCATTTCGGCTTTGATCGTTCGGGCGTCGAAAGTCGCTCGTTTTAACGTCCTCCTCCTATATCCACCTACTTCTACTTCTCATCCTCCATCTCATCCTCATCCTCTTTTTCTTCCTTCTTCGTTCTCCTCTCTTCTTTACCTTCTCTTACATTCGTATACCTACTACGGCCCCGGAGGTTCAATCGGAAAAGCAAATCTTTGGTGCGTCCCTATCTCTCCTTCTCTCTCTCTCTATTTATCTATCTATCTATCCATCCATCCATCCATCCATCCATCCATCTCTCTTTCTCTCTCTTTGCTTCCTCTCGAAGGTACACCGATAAATTCTCTTCGTCAGACGACGAAGGATTAGGTGTACCTGGCCTTTTAGTCTGGAATAAGTGCGTAGAGAGACGACAGATAGGAAAAGGGGAAGAGGAAGAGATGGAGGTACAGGAGGAGGAGGAAAACGAAGAGGATGGGGGATAATCTTTGGTCGCGGAACCGCGGAATTCGTTTCTGCTTCGCGTATTTCTTCCGTAACCACTAGACGAAAGAGAGAGAGAGCAACGAAGCCACATTAAAGTACTCATCTTGACTTTGAATTTCCTTTATTTTATTAGGTCATCGTCCTTTGCGTCATCATCATCATCATCAACGTCATTATTATCATCATCAGCAGCAACTATTTTTTATCGAAATTCTATCGCTGTTCGATTATACTTCTGATCAATTTTGTTTAGAACCATTATAAAGTTTAATGAACTCTTTTAATTATTTTTTTATTGTATTTGTTAATTTAATCTATTCCTGTATAAAGTATGTTTCTCTCTCTCTCTCTCTTTTTTTTATCTTTCATTCGATATAGATTCAAGGTGTATAAGTATCGAGAAAATTGATATCAATCGATACTTACTTGATTTACTTTGTTATTGATTTGATATTGAATATCGATCAATAGCTATAGGTAACAAATTGTTTTGACAGATGTAGTATTGCGTTAAATCGAGAAATTTTAAGATCGTAAATTCACGTTGGTGAATGTATGTACGTACGATCGATAAATCCCAGTACGGTTATAGTGGAATAGTAAAAAGGATAAAGTTGACCGCGTGATCGGCCGACGTGTTGAAGATCGAGAGACCGTGGAAAAAAAAGACAGAGAAAGAAAAAGAAAAAAGAAACAGAAAAAAAGGGATATCGGTTTGGAAGGGACTCTGTTACATTTTCTACTACCGCTGAGCATCCCTTTTATCCCTGGCCAATCGTTCGCGATAGAAATACCAAGCTCCGGCTTACAAGCGCACAAATCTCTACCCTGTTTGCTACCCTCGGCACGACTGATTTAGCGGCTTTTTTTCGCTGGATTCAAGGGCTCGTATCGTGGATAGAGAACTCATTTATATTGATCTCGGATTGACTCGAGTCGTCGGATAGTACTCCTGTGAAAATCTTCGGTTATAAGAGTGGCTCGAGCCTCTGCATTTTATTCTTTTAACGCTCATATTTCTCTTCTTTTTTCTTTTTTCTTTTGACGTCCCATTTTCTGATCTCCCATATTACGTTTGTTTAAGATTTGTTTAAGATCAAAGAAGTTCTTTATATCGATCTCGAATCGATTCGATTCTTAGTAACAATCAAATGAAAATATTCGTGTATCTTATCTTACGTGTATATATATATCATTTATCTTGTAAACATATATATACATATTTTTTTATAAAGTATTTTTTACAATACTAATTAATAATTATGATATATAAATCTATTTATAATTAATATACATATCTATATTTTTTTGTTTCCCAATCAGTTACGTTTAAACTCGTTAAATTATCAACATCGACAAAATAGTGAAAGTATATAGGAAAAAAAAAAAAAAAGAAAGAAAAGAATTTAATCGAGTTAAACGAACGTATCTACGTTAATACCAAACGATAGATACTAACTCTATAACTTGAACTTAAACTTGGCCTGATGAGAAAAGTTCGAAGATAAAAAGAGATATGCGCACAGAGACAAGGAGAGAAAGAGAGAGAGAGAGAGAGAGAGAGTGGGAGAGTGGGAAAACGTGAGTAAGGGTGTGAGAAGAACGTTAGCGTTCGTCGTTCCGGGCAAGCGCGTGCATATGTATGGCAATGAAATTGGAAATTGGAAGTGTGCACCTCGCGGCCGAATGATATAGAAGCCATTTCTCGTGACACCTCGAAATTGACTTCGCGGTATTATTAGTTATTGCTATAACCAGTGCGAATTCACGAATAGGAACACGAACACGAATACAAAGCGTAGGTTTGTATGAAATTTCTCTTAGCGGTATATAGAATATAGCGAAATGATGAGAAAAAGAGAAGGATAGAGAGATATAGAAGAGTCGTTATTATCGTGCCAGGAAAGAGTGAATATTTCATCGGAAAATTTAGTCCGATTTTACGAGCAACATCGTAATTTCGCGGTAACTTATAATCTTTTGACATTATCCATTCTGTGTCCTCTCCTCTCCTTTCTTTTCCCCTCTTCTTCGATAACACTACGTCTCCTACATTTTATGGACCTTTCGTTTAAACGAGGTTAACGACTTTGCAAGGGAAGGATCATCGTAAACGTGTGTCAATTACTTGCTTTGAATATTGAAAATTTTCATTTAGATAAATCTTTTTTCTTTTTCTTTTTTTTTTTTTTATTTTACGAGCGCGTTCTAGTTGACGACGTAAGGGTCTATTTACGTAACAGACGAATTTTCTTTTTTCTTTTCTTTTTTTTTTCGACGAATCATCGTGTGGACATACGTATATATATGTACGTATATATGTATAGATAAATTTGCTACGCTTGTAACAAAAAAAAAAAACAAATAAAAAATAAACAAAAAAGAGAGAAAAAAGGATGAATCTTTTTAAGCTCCCCATGCGAATTTCTCCTATTACTATCTCTCATGATATCGAATCGAGTGCACGCGAATACCGCAAACGAAGGTTTATATAATGGTCGGACATCGATAAACGTCCGGTGTTACCACCAAACGCATAAACAAACATTTTGCATTTAATTGGTGGCACTTTAACGACTGACTAATAGTATCCCGTACGAATTTCGATGCGTTTCGATATGTCCATCGTCCAGTTTTTTCCCTCCTCTCCCAGAACCCCTAGCCTGTTATCCGCTAATCGAAATCGAAATTAAAATCGAAATCAAAATCGTTCAACAAACAAAAAAATTATATCTAGTTGGAAAATTTATTATTATGATTTATTATTATTAAAAAAGATGATTATTATAAATTTCATTACGTGATATATAAAGAATCAAAAAAGAAAAGAATTGTTTATTGATAAAGATTAATCATCCTCGACGCTTTTCTAAGCGTTCATTGCAATCACGAACTATCGTAAAATCGTTAATTAAATAAATTATGAATGAAAAGCGTGATAAATCCGTACAGAATGTATCAATGCTCAATGATAAAATGTTATCTAATCGTAGAAGACAAATCCTATTATTTAAATTATTAATCTATTATTTCAATTAAATTAAAATTCTTAATCGTTTAAATTATTGATCTCTCTCTTTCTCTCTCTCTCTGTCTCTCTTTCTGTTTTCAATCGAGAATGATGAAGGAAAAAGAAAGACCGACAAATTCGATGGATAGTGAAAATAAAAAGAATGAAAAGAAATCTCAAAAATCTATGAGAAGATTAATGGGAAGGTAAACGATCGAAAAAATGATCGTGCATTAGTCGTCTGAGAAAAATGATGCCTTATCGTTTGCCCGCTCTTGACTTTGATCTCTCTCTCTCTCTCTCTCTCTCTCTCTCTCTCTCTCTCTTTCATTCTTTCCCACTATCGAACGAAATTCATTTTGACAGATTTCATACATTGAATTGATGTTTATACGTCGACGTTTGCCGAAAGATAAGCCAACCGTAAAAGTGAACGGCTCGACGTTACGAGTACGGTTACGTCGAAATACGGACAAAATTTCGGCCACGGGTTCTATACCACGATATATAGTATAATGCTTCGTGTCCGAGGGATCAAATCCTTATAAAATGAGAGAGAGAGAGAGAGAGAAGGAGAAAAAAGGGAAGAAAGAGATCAGAGACAGTTCTTCTCTAAAAGAAGAGGGAACAGAAACGATAGGCGTCCTTTTTCCAACATTTTCCTTCCCCTCTTACTACTACTCTTGTACACTCCTCTTATCCATCTTTCTTTCTCTCTCTCTCTCTTTCTCTCTTTCTCTCTCTCTCTCTCTCTCTCTCTCTCTCTCTCTCTCTCTCTCTCTGTTCGTCTGTCTGTCTGTCCGTCCGTCCGTCCGTCCGTCTGTCTATCTATCTATCTATCTATCTATCCGTCTCTTTTCACCTACCTTTCTCTCTTTCTCTACGCGCGAATATTGGCCGGACGGGATCAAGCTCCGTTATAAAAGTATGTATAACCGTCGTCCTTTGTCGGTATCCGGTAAAAATCCGCAGAGGGATTTCTGAACGATGCGCGTTCGGAGGAAGCTCAATCTCCCTTTGACGCGATAAGGATTTTAAAATGAAAAGTCTGGATTCGCTTTGAAGCTAACTAATTAATTACACAAGTAATATAATTGTTTTATACTCCATCCCTATATACATACATACATATGTAGATATATGTATGTATGTACGTACGTATGTATGTATGCATGCATGTATGTATGTATGTAAATCTTCAATCTATCACATGGATGATACGTCTTCGTATAGAACTTGGTTGAAAAAAATATTTTTATCCTTCGTTTCCATTGATCTTACGATGAAATTATTTAATCAATTCGTTCGTTTTATAGACGTTGTTCGTCAAAAAAATTTCTCTGTATTCGATAAAAAAGGATAAAAAAGGAAAAAAGAATAAGATTGACACACTACTCGTTTATGCTATTAGAATTTTTCTGAACCGTTAATGAGTCCGGTAAACGCTAAAATATATTTCACGTGTTCCTTATAATACGTTCTCGAGAATTTTATTTGCTTTCTATAACGCTCTAACATAGATACGCACAAAAGGATACGCATAACCCTTCTCGGTCCATAATCTATTAGCGAGCATATACCTTTTCCTTTTTCTAAGAACCATCTCGAGATATATTAATAGTATAAACATAGAACTAATATAACCTAGGAATAGAAAAATATTTTTTCTTCTTTTCTTTTTTGTTTTTTTTTTTTTTTTTTGACTACTCTTAAAATCTTCCATCTCCTATCATCAATCTTTCCCACGGGAAAACCGGTATTCGTTGCATATGAGAATCTCGATTCAACAATATCGTCTTATTGTTAAATCCTAATATTAAAAACGAACGTATCTAATGTTCTTTCATAAATCCACACTTATCTCTATATATATCTTAAGTAGAAAATACCGAGACTAACGATTTATCTTTTTTCGTATTTTTTTCGGAAATTAGATCGGTTTCTTTGGACATTGAAAGGTAATTAGATTAGAACCAATAAGATGGGTAGCGATTTATGTAGTGTTAAACGTGTGGTCAGTTGCGTAGACCGAATTCAGTAGCTACTACTACTACTACACAACATACGTACATATATACATACATATATATAGAGAGAGAGTGAGAGGGAAAGAGAGGATCTTCGCTTAATTGGAAAGCCAGGAGAGTTTCCAAACAGTTTAACTGTGCCTTCGGTACTATCGTCTCCGAGTATCGTAATGTCAGAAGGGCAACCCTCGAATATTGCTTCACTGGACACGAGACGGTTAATGTCTTCTGTTCGTTCCTTGTTTTACCGATTATTCCAAGAGATAACGATCTCTCTTTTACGGATAAGAACGTAAGGTTATTGGGTACTTTAATTCCCGTAGTGCCCTTTGGAATAATCCAATCGTTCGGAAACATCACCTCAAAAGTGATTAACTTTTATTTTACTCTCTTTTTTTATATTATCTTGTAATAAATCGTCGCAATCAAGCATTTTATTTTATTTTCTTTTTCTTTTTCTTTTTCTTTTTTTCTTATAGAGAACTCGATTGTTGTTATCGTTGTTGTGATTGTTGTATCGATCGATTTAGAAGGGGATAGAAAGGTCCCAAAGGTTGTATTAGGATAGTATACGCTTAATCGAACGCTCTTTCGACCACGAAGGCAAACTGCCGTCGAATCGTTCGTTCGATCGTTATCCAGAGACTCGTTGGATCTTACGACGTACAAATCTTCTTCCTTGTAATTTCTCCTACTACCTCTACCGATGTCCTTGACAACAACGTGTATATATTCGCGTATTTATGTGTGCGCACGTGTGTTTTTTATATATATGCGTGTGTGATAAAACACGTAACAGTGTCGTCGAA
>NC_066602.1:2961313-3051313 GCF_905475345.1 Vespula vulgaris | reverse complement strand
AAGAAGAACGACGGATGATGAATTTATAATAATTCTTTTCCTTTCTTCGTATCTTTCTTACCAACTTAGATATCGTACGATGAGAAAGAGAGAGAGAGAGAGAGATAGAGAGAGATAGAGAAAGACAGAGAGAGTAGATCGCGACGAGTTTTAAAAACATGCGATAATTATGTGCTTCGCGATTATGTGAGGTAAAGTTAATTGAATTTAAATTTCACTCTGGAAACTCACGAACGCTCTTTCCCGTAACGACGACGACGACGACGATGACGACGACGACGATGACGACGACGACGACGACGACGACGACGGCGTATAGAGTCGAGACCAAGGGCACTTTCGTTCTATTATAAAATCAACTAAAGCCATACGTGACAAAAAGGAGTGCGCCAGGTTACCTTCCGAATTAATTTAATCAGAATAAAGCGGCCGCTTGTCGGCCGGGTATCGTTAATTCCGTAACAATGGTACGCCATCGGGAGACTCAAAGGGTGCATCTTTTTTAAAGAAAACTTTTATCTAAATAATATAATATGAGCGCGAATGCGTTCTTCCAACTGACTAATTGCCGGACCCAACGAGGAAAAAAAATAGGAAAAAAAAAGAAAATAAAAAAGAAGGGAATGAAAAAAAATATCTATGGAAAGAACACTATGGAGAGTTCTCGTTCGAATAAATTCATCTAGGATAATGTAGATACGCACTCATTATTATCTTTCTCTCTTTCTTTCTCGCACAAACACACACACATAAAGAGTTCTACTTTTAATAGAGAAAAAAGGTTTTTCGAGCGAATAGAATAGAAAATGTCTTTGTATTAATGAACCAGAGAAACAATAATACCGACTGATATATATATATATATATATATATATATATATATATATATATATATATATATATATACATATATATTCACATTCGGAAATAGATGTCGAAATTTGTTTAAAGGATTTTCTATTCAAACGAAGGACAAATAATCGAACGATATAATAATTCTTTTAAGGAGTAAAAGAAGTGTTCTTATTTCGATCGTAAGTAAATATCAGTGACGATCTCATGGCTACACCATGGAAAACCTTTAAGGTCAATGTTGGAGCATATTAGCGAGTTTTAAGGTATGAATGAAAAGGTTCCGAATATATATATATATATATATATATATATATATATATATATATCTTTCATTCTCTCTTTCTCTCTCTCTCTTTCTCTCTCGTAACTTTGGGTACTCGGTGAAACCTCGGTCGTAAGGGCCATTCGCCATAGAAAATTTTACGAGTACATCTCTCTCGCTCTCTCACATACACTCTTTCTCACACTCTTTCTCTACCTTTTTGTTTCTATTTCTCGCTCGTATATCAGTTCGTGCGGTTTCGAAATTATTTTTATGTTTCGCCGTCAAAGGCGGCGGCGGCAACGGCGTCGTCCGCGAATATATAAACGTGTCCACGTGTACGTTTTCATACGAACAGGGCGAGAACTCGTAATACCCTCTCTCTCTCTCTCTCTCTCTCTCTCTCATTTTTTTTCTTTTTTCTCTCTTTCACTCTTTCTCTCTCTTTTTCTCTCTCTCTTTTCCTCTCTTTTGTGCAACGTCAGCGTGTATCGACAATCGGGGCCGCGTCACGGATCGCTCTGTAGAAGTCTGAAAAGCGGCAGCCTTGAATTATGCAATCCTGTGACTCTTTCGTTGATGGATCTCCCGGCGGATCTTCGTTGGTAGATAGAAAAGGCTTTGATCTCGAAATGCGAATGCTTATTGTTCGTCGTTTTGCGTGGGAAACGTCTTTTAGAAAGGGCATCTCGCATACCCTCCATTCTTTTTTTCATACTTTCTTTCTCTCTTTCGCTCTCTCTCTCTCTCTCTTTCTCTCTGTTTCTATCTACCTCTCCCTATCTTTCTCTTTAGATAGATACACGTTAATTATACCTAGTCGTATATTTCTCGCCGAAAGAATATCGACGATTATTTATTCATACATATTTAAAAAAAAGAAAGAAAGAAAGAAATAAAAACAAGAAGAAACAAAAATTCTCTTTTAAAGATTATCGGATTATTATACAAAACGGCGATATTAATATATATATATATATATGTATCAACAAACAATACACTTAAAAGATCGTTTGATATCTAACCAACGAACGATATAATTTAATTCGTGTCTATAATCTATTAGAAAGATTCAACGCATTTAATTTCGTTGAATAAATATAGATAGATATTATAGATTGGTAAGTAGGTACTTATCTTACGTATTTACTTTGGTTTTCGCTCGATAATGGGGGAGGGAAAAGAAGCAAAAAAAAGAAAGAAAAGAAAAGAAAAAGAAAGAGAAAAAAGTAAAGAAAAGGAATCGTTGAGAGGAGAAATATGTCGAAGGAAAGAGTCCCTATATTGTCGTCGGGGATCGCGCGACGGGTCTCTTAGCTGCCGCTTCCTTTCATCCGATAAATCAGCGCTCGTAAATAACATCGAGTGCCTGTGGATCTCTAGTCTCTCTCTCTCTCTCTCTCTCTCTCTCGCGAGCGAGCGAGCGAGCGCTTGGTTGCAAACGAACGAAGAAATAAAGAGATCAATAGGCTACGGAGAGAGCCCTTTGTCTTCCACCGTATTAACCCTCCCGCATTTGGACCACCCCTTCCTCTTTTTCTCTCTATCCTTTTCTCTCTTCTTCTCTTTTTCTCTCTTTCTCTCTTTCTCTCTTTCTCTCTGTTACTCTCACTCGAAGGGTCCCCACGCGTCCATCAACTCGATCGACCCTGTTTTCTTCGTTGTCGCGCGAATTATTTCTCTTTCTTTCTATTCTATTTTTCCCCTTCTCTTCCTCTTGTTCTTTCTCTTTCTTCTCCTCCTTCTCCTTCTCCCTCTCTTTCTCTTCTACCATTTTCCTTTCCCTTTCTCTTTTCTATTTTATTTCTCAATGTTATTCTCATAACAACGAAAAGTATTCGAGTTTTGAAATCGTAAAGACGAGTCTTTCTCTTTCTCTCTCACGAGTAAAAATATATTCATTAAAAAAAGAAGGAGAGAAAGGAAGAAAGAGAAAAGAGAATAAAAAAAGATAGAAAGGAAGGAAGGAAGGAAGGAAGGAAGGAGAAAAAGAAAAGAAATCAACGACAACGAATAAATAAAAGATCGATCGCGGCAAATAAAATCCATGGTGGAATGCTTTAACGGATTGGCTTTTACACGAGGAGTGAGAGAAAGAAGAGAAGAGTAAAGAGAAGAGAAGTGAAGAGAAAAGAAGAGAAGAGAAGAAGTGCGGTTGACACATTGCCAATGGGAGGCCTTCGTGTTTGTAAGTGCTAACCCATGCCTCTCTTTGTTTCTCTCGTGTACGAGCTCTTGAGAATCGAAGATCCTTCGGCGGTCGTATGTATCGGGTGGGGTGTAAAGGGGTTTGTTGGGATTGAGGGGAGGTGTCTTTCTCCTCCTTCTCCTCCTCCTCCTCCTCCTTACTCCTTCTTCTTCTTACTCCTTCTTCTTCGGGTATCACGCTGCTGGAGGCACGTTGATTTATACCGGCCTTAAGATTTATGCGGAAGAGCCGCGCGATTGAGTCGCAACACGGCGCCGACTTATCGCGAGTGGGTAGAAACGACACCGCGTGAAAAGAACCGAAGGGGGAAGCATAAAAGGGAGGGAAAATAAGAGGAAGGAGAGGTGTCGGAGAAAAGAGAGAGAGAGAGAGAGAGAGAGAGAGGGCTCTCTTCGATGAAGTCTCTCCTCTCTCGAGGCCCCTTTCCAAACAAGAAAAAAGATAGAAAGAGAGAGAGAAAGAGAGAAAGAGAAAATAAGAGTGCGAGAAAAAGTATCGAGGAAAGGGGGTGAGAAACAGAGAGAGAGAGAGAGAGACGGAGAGGGAGAAAGGAAACTAAACGCGGGATGGCTATCGATCCTTCGCGAAAAACACAATCGACGGATTTACGAGGTTCTGTAGGAGAAATACGTGTAGTTGATCGTTCTACGCAATTCGCAAGGATTCGAGGGATTTCTTTTCTTTTTTTTTATTATTATTATTTATTTCCCCCAATCGTTCGTAACATCATCGCTCTCATATCTCCGCCCGACTAAAAAACACAAATCGACACTCTACAAAAACTTCAAGATTACCTATCAAGTATATTGAAATTAATCTTTATAATCAATGCACGATTATAAAGAGTTAAATTGCGAATCGAATGATTGTTTTATAGTAATAGAATCTTCAATTGAATTGTTTGATTATTATGCGTCCTCTTTTTCTTTTTTTTTTTGTTATTGATTCGAAAAGAGAAAAGAAAAGAGAATGGAAAAAGTGTTTCTCAGAGGGTTAGAAGATAGGTGGGATTAAGGTAAGCCGCAAGGAGGAAGTATTAGTAGTTTAGTAATAGTACTAGTAGTAGTAGTCTAGTATTGTAGTAGTAGTTGTTGTGTTAGAAGGAAGGAAGGAGGTAGTATTGCCGTGACGAAACGCGAGTAATGAGAGAAAGAAAGAATCCTTGTCCATGGGCCACGGAGCCGACAGGATACCGCAGACCTCTTTATTGGTACTTTTGCGTAACCGCAATGGCGGACGTTGCCGGCACCGACAAAGTCTTCTATTAATTGCAATTAGACCGCGGCCCGATAATAAATATCAATTAATACGACTCGGCCGACTGATTTATGCCGCCCTGATCGCCGCCATTTTCCTTTTCTTTTTTTTCTTCTTTTTCTTTTTCTTTTCTTCTTTCTTTTTTCTTTCTTTTTTCTTTGCTCGGTTCACCTGGTTTCTGCTACGCAGAGTGATGCTGCCTCCATCTCGTACGCTGCGCTTCGTGAGAACAGGAAAATTAGATTTTTGTATTTTTTTTATTCGTCGTAAGGATCAAACGTCGATCAAACGCGCTGAATTAAATTAGATATAGATCGACAGATGATATCGATCGTCGTCTTTCCTACGGTTTTGTTTCTCTCTTTTTTTTTTCTTCTTCCTTTTATTCTTATTTTTCTTTTTATGCGATTGATTTGATATTCGATCGACTCGAAAAAAATCGTGCAAAAAGTGACGCATACTTAATTCCGTATTTTCGAACGTACGATAAGATTAATTGATATCTCCGTTAGGAGATAAAAGCGAAGATAAATAATTATCAAAGCGTAAAAATGAAACGAACTCACGACGCATTAATTTCATTCTGTTATCTAGATTCAAGTTCGAAGAGAGAGAGAGAGAGAGGAAGAGTATATCGGTTTGAACGATCTTCAAAATTATGTCGTCCATCCTTCGAGAAGTGCCACCATTGCTGCCAACTGCCACAGTTTCTTGGAATTTGCGATCCATCGTCGTCGGCGCAGAGCGCGTTCGAACAAAGCCCGGTGAGTAGTGCTTCCTCGTGCTTACATTTACAGAAACAAGAAAACGGAGGAGTTGAAGAGCAAAAAAAGAGAGGAAGAACGAAAAAAAAACAAAAAGAAATAAAAAAAAAGAATGACAGAAACGGAGAAAACCAGTTAAGCGAAGGCCTCCGGACACACTCACGCACGATCGTTATTACGTCTCTCGTCACGTAGACCGCGAGATGAGGTACGATAACCTCGAAGAACAAATACGATACAAGGAACCTTGCTCCGTGATTTCTTACCTACCTGATGTACGTACATACGTACACACGTAGTATATACATACGTACATGCATACATACATATATATATCTACATACATAAATACGCGTAGCACTCAACTTGGTTGCGATGAACGCAACGAGAAGAGAATCGTCTTATGGCTCGTGCAGAATAAAAAAGGGATAAATAAATAATAAGCCTTTAAATTTGGCGCTTTCAAACGACGAACCAATTATAAGCGACTCTTTGGAAAATTCATTAACACTTTTCGTCCCGATTAATGAATTAAACTTATTCACGTTTTTGTTACCTCCTAAGATAATATCTGTAAGATGAGAGATTAATGATAGACAGAATGTGTGAGAGAAAGAGAGAGAGAGAGAGAGAAGGAAAAAAATATATATCTCTGATAAAAGATAGGACATTTTTTTCGTAGAGGACATTGGTCACCTCGACGAAGGTGTTTAATGGATGACGGATGATCGAAGATATCTACCAGAGCTTAGTCGATCCTTCAAACGCAACAACAACGGTTGTAACCTTTAATGGATTCGATAAGAAGCTTTTTTGGTCGGTCCACCCTCTCATCCCACTACCCCACCGCATCTTAGCTCTCACGTTCGATCGTTAGCTATTACTTAGGATACCGATAAACTAACTAACAGGGCCTATCTATATTAAAGGATACTTTATAACGAACGAATAATAATCGACCGAATAGAAACTCTTTTTTTTTTATTTTCGATGAGTCCGAGAGAATAATAATCGTATAGTCGTGCTATCCTCTCTGTTTTTCATTCGATTCGTTCGCGAAGGTTATCTACGTTGGTTAGTTTATACATAGTGCATTAATCGTTCTCCGGCTTGCAACGACATACATATACATGTAGATATATATGTGTATATGTGTGTATATATATATATATATATATCGACTGTGATAAGCTAAAGGCGCTAATAGCATTTACTGGATGCTTTGATTCGACTCGATAAACTCCCGAGAAATGAGAAAAGCGTTTTGATACGAGTTAAAAGCTAACGTTACGCGAAATAATACCCGGTATGTATGTACACTTATCTATCTATTTTTTCTTTCTTTCTTTCTGTTCTTCTTCTTTTTTTTTTTTTACTTTATTTGTCATTGTAAAAAAATCGATAAAAAAGCGAAGAAGAAAGGGACGAAGAAACGAATACATGTTGCAGAATTATTATTATTATCTATTATATTACATTGATTAAAATTTATTAATAATTATATTAATAAATTATTATCATTAATATCTATGAAGAAAGAAATAAAAAGAACGAATGAATAAAAGATCGTGAGACATAAAATACGTTTACGTTAGATCTCGCGGGAAGTTAAAAACAGCTAGGGAGTGAAGAGATTCTCTGCGTGGTGTTAACGAACGATCCTTTCACTCGGTAATAATTTTCCGGCGTGTAGGGTGGAGTAGGGTAGGGTAGGGTAGGGCGGGATGGGACGATCGGTCGCGCGAAAAAATGGTATTGAAAAATCGTCCGGTAAGCTCGATGCGTTTGTCATCGGCAAATGCGACGAGTCCCTAAGGATATTCTTTCGAATTAAGGCCTCGTTCGAAGTTACCTTCGAGTTAACCTGCGGGAAAGGACGAGGACAACATGCATAGTATGTACGTACGTACGTACATACGTACTTACTTGCTTACACCCACTATGTTAAGAGAAATAATAAGGTGAGAAGAAATAAGAGAGGCGTGCGTGATGACGATGATGTGCGTGTATGTATGAATGTCTCTCAGTGTGCGTGTTTTCGGGGTTGGGGTGAACAAATAAAAAAAAAAAAAGAAAGAAAAGAAAAGAAAAGAAAAGAACGTTAAAGCGAGAAAGAGAGGACAAAAAGAGAAGGCACATGAGGTGAGGTGTTGTATCTTATTCTGATATTCGATCGTACCGACAGGTAACATCCCCGATAATGAAGGAACTTAAATGAAAGCGTCGCCAAGAGTGCGAGTAGAGATTTTTCATTAGCCACATCGCCTGCCTGCCTGCCTGCCTGCCTTACTGCCTTCTTGCCTGCTTGCTCGTTCGCTTGCTTGCTTGCTTGGTTACTTGCTTGCTTGCTTGCTTGCTTGCTTGCACACACCCCTCCCACCAACTCACCCTCAGTTTGCCAGTGATCGTCCCTTTTATCAAGATCCCAACCGCGAAAGCGTATTATTTAGCTCGTGCTAACGTAACGTGTATCTACTTACGTAACCTTCCCCAAGCAGAATAAAGCAACCAACCAAGCAATCAACATCGCGATGATCTAACGTTTCCTACCGTGGGAAAATCTTCGATCCTATGAATCTTTCTTTTCCTTTCTCTTACCCTTCTCTCTTTATTTGTCTTTTTTATCCTTTTTCGAATCGACTCGTCGCGACGTGCTAACACCGAGAATATCGATGTTAACGATTATGTACATAGCGAGGTAGGGATAGCATGGACGGAGTGAGGAAGGTTGGACAAAATCGATCGAGTCGATTTGGAATTTCAAAACTTTTTTTTTTATTCTCTTTATACTCTGCGAAATATACGATCGGGAAAATATATATGTATGTATGTATATATACACCTATCTACCTACATATATGAGAAAGTGAAGAAATAGAAATAAGAAAAAGAGAAAGAGAAAGAGAGAGAGAGAGAGAGAAAGAGAGAGAGAACATATATGTGCGCGCGTGTGTATGTGTGTGTGTGTCGCGAAGAAACGGACGGGATCTTTATCGCCTTCGGCTCGTTCAATTCGCATAATAAACAATCCTCGGCGGGTGGAACTGGCCGCGAAGAAACCGGAACATATCTCGGTCTTTCCCCTCCTCTCTAACACACATACATACATACACACACGTTCCAACACCCTCGCCCACCTCCCAGCTCTCTCTCTCTCTCTCTCTCTCTCTCTCTCTCTCTCTCTCTCTCTCTCTCTCTCTCTCTCTCTATCTCTATCGTTCTCTTCGCCAAAGCGACAAATAAACTATTATCGCCTGCGACAAGTTCTCTCACGCCTCCTTTGACGCTCGCATTGGTGGTGTTCGTGTTCTTCGATTCAAGCAAATGTGATTGTGCGCGGGTATCACCGAAGAGGAGGTAGGAAAGAGGAGTTGGGAGGGAAGAGGAACGGACGGGGACCTTCGGGGACCTTCGAGGACCTGCCCCACCATACATACACGCACACAGATACACACACATGCGAATCAAACGCGCAAACCCGCCCAGGAATGCTTTACGGACATCGAAACATAGCAATGCTTTATGGTGGTCCGCGCCTGAACCTGATTTATATAAGTGCATTACTGTACCACGTAAAGTGCAACGGCCCGGGGCCTCGACGTAGAGCGATAGAGAGACGGACGAAGCAAGAGAGAGAGAGAGAGAGAGAGAGAGAGAGAGAGAGAGAGATGGAGAGAGAAAGAATATAAAAAATCAAAAAGATTCTATATAGAATTTAACAAACCTTTTGTGAATTTATCATCCTCGCTACTGTTATCCCAAATTTTGTATAAAATCGAAAAGACATTATCCCTGTTATTAAAACTTGGACATCTCTGATCGATCTATCGAATTCTTCACGAATAATTAATCATCTAATTATCGATACGTTTTTCGATCGATTTTCTTTACGTCGTTTGATTGAAAAAAGAAAAGAAAAAGTAGAAAGAAAAAAGGAGAAAAACCGATTATCTCTCCCCTCCCGTTTGTCTAAAGAATGCAATATCGCGGTTAATTTTGAAAAAACGGGAAAAGAAAAGAAGAAGAAGAAGAAAGAAAGAAAGAAAGAAAGAAAGAAAGAAAGAAAGAAGGAAAGAACTCATGGATCCACCTCCACCATGGAAAAGAAAGATTTTTCGAAGGGACATTCGGGACATTCGCGAGAGTAAAAGATACTCGTTTACACGCGAGGCGTCGCGTAGAGCGAGCTCGTGTGCTCGACGTACCCATCCTATAGCTATAAGGAGAATGGAGAATGAGAGAAAAAGAGAAAAAGAGTATATGAGAAAGAGAGAGAGAGAGAGAGAGAAAGAGAGAAAAAGGATCTGACGAAGAGAGGAGAAAGAGGAGGATCCGCGATATCAGACGCATTATCGCGTACGACATTACCCCGGCTTTGACTAATGTCCTCGAACGAATGCCTACGCTTCGCCGATTTATAATGCCGGTCAACGAGATGTGGACAAACACCGGGCACCAATATATTTCAGATTATGGCTAAGCTCTGGAGCTCTCTTGGAGCGGTGGTACCCCTCTCTTCCTCTCCTTCTCTTCCTCCTGTTACTCCTACTCCTCCTACTCCTCTATCTCCACCTCTTCTACCAGTTTTCACAGTGTGTACGTTCTGTCAGGTATATCGCGAAGAAAGAAAAAGAAGGAGGAGGAGAAGGAGAGAGACAAGAAGAGGAGAAGATAGGCTATGGAAAAAGAGAGAGAAAGAGTGAGAGAAGGAAGAGATAGGAGGTGAAACCAGACCAACATCAGAAGTGCATCTGCGTCTCTCTCTCTCTCTCTCTCTCCTTCCACCGAGAGATCCTTGATGATAATACCCCGATCGATGGTCCTTGGCCACATATGCCGAGAATCCACCGATGTGTCTCCTCTTCTTCTGAACGGGCGCCTACTGCTGCGCCGGTACGACCTTTCTCGCGCGATCCCTTCTCGCGCGTTCGATTCTCCTCATCAATTACGTTCTGATCTCGTGCTTGCGTATTAATCTTCTCTCTCTTTCTCTCTCTTTCTCGGGTAGAAAGATACAACCATGAATCGCGGGTTAAACGAGAAACGAGCGTGGGCTTCGGGACGAACTCTAAACTCCAACGAAGAATTCCGGTCTCGAGGAGAATTATCGACTTTTGCAATATCCTCTCTATCTATTTATTTACTTTATTCAGTTATTTGTTTATTTATTTATTCATTTATTTATTTATTTCGTCGAACGGTTCTTTATCAAGGAATCGTTTCGATCGTAACAATCGTTTTCGTTATCAAAGGAGAATAACTTTCGAGTTTTTCTTTCTTAAGATTATCGCTGAGAAGTAGAGACGATGAGGCAGAGGGAAAGAAAAAGAGAAACAGAAAAAAAGAACAGGAAAAAAAGAAGGACGATCGACATGGAAGAGCTCTTGATCCGAGGATATCTACGGCTCACGTCGAAGGTAAAGCCAGGAAGAGGAATCGTAGGGAATCTTGCTACATACGTAATCACCCTGCCAGAGAGAAATTCTCTCTCCCTCTTTCTCTCTTTCACTCACTCTTTCTTTCTCACGCTAGTTCTCGTTCTGTCTGACGGTGGCTTCTTGGCCTGACGTGGGGGTGGGAAAGGAGAAGGAAGGAAGGGAGAGGAGAGTGGGTGGGTCGATCCCGAGTACCTAAGCTATGTTTCTCGAACTAACGTTTCCTACCGTCCTGTGAATTCGTAAAGCGAGGATTCGCGAGCTCTTCGAGGGACCGTTGTTTGGTATTTGGCGAAAAGAGAACCGAAAGAGAAATAACGCGAGGAAAGAGGAAAAGAAAAAGAAGAAAAAGGTGGAGGAAAGAAGGAGAAGATGGAGGAGAAAGAGGAGGAGGAGGAGGAGGAGGAGGAGGAGAAGATGGAAAAGAAGAAGGAAAAAGAGGTGGAGGCATGTGTCCCAAACGACGTATGCACGGCGAGACACGTAAACGATATATCAGGGGGTTAGCCGCTGGGGACGGACGACCCGAGCCATCTTTCTTCCACTTATACGTGTGATATTCACATGCGCAAACGTGATACACTCTATAGAGAGATCCACCGTCAGATACCTCTACCCAGAACTGCCGCTCACGGTTCAGAAGAGGAGCAGAAGCAGCAGCAGCAGAGAGTGCGCGCTCGCGTGAGCTGTAAATGTATTAAGGTTTGACGACCATCCTGGAAAGATCCCCGTTTGCTGCTTCTACTGCTACTTCTGTAGCGTCTGCTATTGGTGTTGCCATAGCCGATGCTGCTACCATGTTGGGGGTTGTTGGTTATAGGGATGACTTTCGCGGATCCTTTCTCCTAGCGCACGTATATATGTATATACCTGTGCAAGTCAGTAAGTAAGTACGTGCCGCAAAATGCCCAAATAAGAATCTCCAAAGAATTTTTGCAGAAAATGGACGATATTCTTATTCTTGTCGTCCTATCGGTTTCTTCTATATATCATCGTATTGTTTGGTCGAACGATTTGATTATATTCCGATCGAATATTGTCGATCGATATGAACAACTTTGAGTTTGTTAATTTTAATAAAAGATTAACTGAAGACTTAATAATATATGTATGTGTATAATTGGGGGGTTTGTATGTGAAATAAGTATGATAAGAAAGAGAGAAAATTAGATGGTTAGTACGAAGGAGACGCCGATGAACGACGACGACGACGACGACGTAACCGTTGGTAGCGGTGTCGTCACGTTCTTCGTCTACGCGCTCGCGTTATTACGTCCTTATATTATATTTGCAAAGGTACAAATGTTCGTACGTATGTAAAATTTCTAGACTCGGCCGCGCAGAGCCATAATAATATTTGTCCTGATAAATGAGACACATAAACGTACACGGGGCTCTCGTACGCTCTCCACCCTCTTTATCCGGTGGTGGCGGCGGCAGCGGCCCTTCGCCACCACCACCACCACCACTACCACCACCACCACCACCACCACCACCACCACCACCACCACCACCACCACCACCATCACTACCATCACCACCACCATCGCTACCATCACCACCACTAGCACTACCATTATACCACTCTAGTATACCACTACCAACGCCAACAGCGACATCACCCCGTATGTCTTGGCTTATTCCACTTTTCTGGCGATGCATTACGAATTTTACATTTTACAAACGGCCACGCTATCTTCCACGACACGCGATTCTTCGAGGTACAAGCCGAGACTCGGTGATAAAGGACGGGAAGCGTAGGAGGTGTTGCCTGGCCTTCTCACCAAAGGGGCGGATCGGCGAGGGGGAGTTTGAGGAGAAAAAGAAAAAAAGAAAAGAAAAGAAAAACAAAGAAAAAAGAACATGAAAGGGGGAAACGATTCCCCCACTTCCACTTTTACTACCACCCCCGCCTCCGCGTCATTCCACCCCACTTCTTATTTCTTCGAAACGTTAAGTTATTATACTTAATTTTTTTCTTCGATACTTTTCGACAACGACGGAAGAAAGAACGCGGATATAATAAAATATCTACTAAGAGTGTTGGGTGTTGATAGTGGGTGGAGGTGATAGGTGGTAGGAGAGGAAAAAAATCGCTGCGAGATATTTTGCTTATATGGCTCTCCTCGGTATACTTTTGCGTATCGCGCTCTAGACGATTCGTTGTATTTTATCATAGAAAACGTTCGCCTTGGGATTATCTTCTTTCGTAGGTATCAATTTTTATTTTCCAGTCAAAGGTGTCCATCGTCATTTACTTATGTACATGGATACGCGCGCGCGTATGTGTGTGTGTGTGTAATATTAACTCATTTGCCACGCCTTCTCATCCCACTCTTTGAAAAGTATCGTTCTACTCGTTTTATTTCGGTCAGTGGAAAATAGATGCTATTGAAAAATATTTCTATATTTTTAGAATCTACGGTAATATCGTCTTTTGAGTATTCGAGAGAGAGAGAGAGAGAGAGAGAGAGAGAGAGTAGACGTAAGTAACGCGAAAATACTCTTCTTGATGAACGAAAAGGGGGTTGGAAAAAGGTTACGAGGGGGTGGTATGGTTCGCGAACATACGATAGGGAGTCGTATGTTCGCCGTGATAAATAGCGAAAGATTTGCAAAATACACCGCGACCGTAATACCCGTTTGCTATATAGTATATGAAGGAAAAGGAGATTCGTGGTATGGAAGAGAAGAGGATAAAATAAAAAAATAAAAAAAAATAAAAAAGAAAGAAAGAAAGAAAGAAGGAAAAAGGAAAATGAAAGAAAGAAAAAGGAAAGAGAAAATATTCCAACATTTCCGTGTCCGCGATTACTCGCTTAACGTTAACGCGAATTATAAATTTGAAATTATTGCATTAAAGGATGGGACATTAGGTGTCTAACGAGGTCATTAGAAATATACCATTTCTCTCTCTCTCTCTCTTTCTCCCTCTTTCTCTTTCTCTCTTTCTTTCCACGTTTGAACGTAATTTTTTCGACCTACGAGTTTCACGACTCGAGTTATCATCGTAATCGAATTCTTTCGTCGGCCGATTTACGACAATTACTTCCTTCGTGAATTAATCCAATGATATAATCGTTAAATCTATAGACTTTCGGTGATTTTACGTGGGAGCTAATGCGATTCGTCGTTTCTAGCACGGATTAAGGGAAAAGTCGTAAATAACGAAACGTCAGTCGATGTATCACCGTGAAGTTCGGATTGCATTATTATTCCGGTCTCGTCTCGATCCAGTACGACGCAGAATAGCTCTGTTCCAACACACACACACACACGCATACACACACGCACATACATACGTAAAGATACACGACGTACGAGAGAATACACGGGGCCACGTACGCGTCATCGGGTAGCGGCTTCTAGATTCGTACAGGCAAAATGTTCAGAAATGGAATCTGTTGGGTATCATCGAAACGTCGAAATTATATTTAATACTTATTCATTGTTTTATATAAATCTGGAAGTATGATTAAAAGTAGAGTAATATATTAAATAAGTCCAAGGATATTCTTCGATCGATCCAACGATTCCAACGATCTAACTCCGTCGATATTCATGATCGATATTCATAACATAAAAACGTCTTCCAAGATCTATTCGATGGGATTTATAAAGTACATTCGCGGATATTAAACCGATCGTCGGATTGCTTCTGAGATTCTTTCGATAGTCCGAAAGAAACGCGACGATGAAAAGAGAGAGAGAGAGAGAGAAAGAGAAAGAAAGAAAGAGATAGAGAGCAAGATAAGAAAAAAAGAAAAGAGAAACAGAAAGAGTGAGAGTGAAAGTGAGAATGAGAGAGAGAAAGAGAGAGAGAGAGAGAGACGTAAGGGTAAAATGGTCGAGGGCAAAGGGATTTCAGTCAAAATACAAGAGTATAGAGGTGAGCGAGGAGAAGATCGCGGTCAATAAATTATTATCTTCGAAAGATTAGGCCCCCGATGTCGCGACCCTCATAAATATAAGTATATTTTTACCCGTTAAGCCGATTTCTCCCGTTCTGCCAATGGCGCTTCGAAACCTACCGGCTGCTGCCGAACAGCGAACAGCGAAACGAAATCCTTTCTCGCGGCGTCCACCACCCTCGCCGTTGCTTCCTTCCCCCGTCCGAAATGTACCGAGAACCTGTAGGGTGAGGGGTGACGAGGGGACACTCTTTATAGACCGGGAGATTAAAGTAGCCTCTCTTTCTCTCTTTCTCTCTATCTCTCTCCTCTCCTGTTATTTCTTTTTAATTTCGCGCTCGCGGAAGGTTGTTTATTTTCAGGTGGTTTAAGTCCCTTCTACGTGTCAGCGACTCGGCGACGAGTTCAGCCAAGTTAATCGGCTCTGCGATCTCTTCTTCTTCTTCTTCTTCTTCTTCTTCTTTTCTTCTTCTTTTTCTTCTGCTTCTTCTTCTATCTCCAAGTGTTTTTAAAAATGTTCGAAGGATTGAGAGAGAGAGAGAGAGAGAGAGAGAGAGAGGGGAGAAAAGAAAAGAAATCGATAAGTCGAATCGATTCGATATTATTATTATTATTATTATTCTTATCACCTCTTACAAATTTTCGATCGAATTTTTCGATACAGAATTCGATTCGATATTTGATTCAGCGAAGGAACGAACGATCGGCCAAATATTTTCATTCCTTCTTTTCTCTTCTTCCTTTCTTTTCTTTTTCTTTTCTTTTCTAACGATGATCGCCCTCCCTTCTTTTTTATTTCGCGAGGTTATCTCACTCGCGTCATCTACGAATTGGTATGCAGCACGGCTTTCCAACAATACGACAATTTATATGGATTTGGAAGAGTCTTCAGCTTCTCTTCGAATCCGCTACCTCGAGTTTTACTTTCCGTCGCATTCAATGGATCTCTCTCTCTCTCTCTCTCATTCACTCACTAGCTCACTGTTTTCTATCTCTCTCACGCACATATACGAGCACGTGCGCAAAGCACTCGGCCTCTCTTTCTCTCTCTCTCTTTCTAACTCTCCCTCTCTCTTTCTCTCTCTCTCTCTCTCTCTCTCTCTCTCTCTCTCTCTCTCTCTTCATCCTTGGACCGCCCTCTTACTCGCACTACTCGGAGGATCGCTCTGCCGGGCATCAGCGAGGTTTTATCTCGCATTCAGAGACTACGGCATCCCTCATGGATGGATCGGCAATCCTCTTTACCCCCCTCACCCTCTCCTCTACACTTACCTCTTGCGTCTACTTCTCCTCTAACCCCCTTGCGATCCCTCTACCACCGCCATCGCCACCACCACCACTACCGTCACCACCCTACCACCTCCCCCGTCGACCCTTTATCACCCACCCCCATCCCATCCTTCCTTCTCTTCACCTCTCTTCTTCGTCGTCGTCGTCTCTCTCTCTCTCTTTCTCTCTCTCTTTCTCTATATCCACCCACTCGATGAGAGATTATACCGCGTTGGAATCCGCATATACTCGCGAAAAGATACGTGCTTTTCCCTTGTATACGACGACGCTCGTCTCTAACACGCGAAACTACTACCTCGTCCTTTAATCGCGTGGCTTCGTTCGTTCGTTCGTTCGTTCGTTCGTTCGTTTCCTCTTCTCTTTCTGTCTTTTCTCTCTCTCCCTCTCCCTCTCCCTCTCTCTCTCTCTCTCTCTCTCTCTCTCTCTCTCTGTCTTTCTCTCTTTCTATCTCTTTCTAGTCTGTTTCGTTTAAAAAGGGAATTATTTTGTTTCTTACTTTTGCGCTCGGTTCACGCTTTTACGATTACTTTTAGGTTGCGCTCTCGCGAGCACGTCCACCGATCTAATCTCCGTTCTTCAAAGCCGCGTTCTCGACTATCCGAGCGTGGGATCGAAGTTTTCTCTCTCTCTCTCTCTCTCTCTCTCTTTCTGTCTCTCTCTTTCTCTTTCGAGAATCTAAAGAGAATTATTTCCCCTTTTATTCCGACCTATCTTCTTCCGTCTACCACACCCCCTCTCTCTCTCTCTTTCTCTCTTCCCCGTCTCTCTCTTGGTTACTCTCGACCTATGATCGTACGTTATCGTACGTTTCGTTTTTAAAGAAGAATAAAAAAACGAGCAGGAAAAAAAGTAAGAAAAAATAAACGAATAGAAAACCACCAGGAATTATTTTTCTCATCGCGAGTTAAGATCGGTTAACGGAGTTTTATATCTTCATTATAACAAAAAAAATACCATAAAAAAATTTCCTCCCGGCTCTCCATTTAATACGCCATCGATCTTTCTTCGTTCGTCGTTCGTGGTTTTGCTCTTTTTTCCTTCGAAAAAAATTGATATCGATCGGGTCGTTGTACTCCGTTTAAAGATTTTTTCTTTAAAACCCGACGACAAGAAGAGATATCTTTTAGTGGACCCGAACGTGCACTTTGATAAAAGGGGGTGGGGGTGGGTAACGATTTTGCAAACTGCTCTTCTATGCTAATACCGATAAGGTAGTGAAAGACATCGTGCCCTTTCCTCCCTACACCACACTATACCATCCCAACTCCCACGCCATACCCCACTCTCCCTTTACCCTTATAGGTCCTCAGGGATTTTCTTTTCTACATCGGAAAAATCGTTCCTTTTTAACGACGACTCCCAATCGACTCGTTCTTTTATAAGAAAAGAAAATAATAACAATAATAATACCATTAATGACGACGATGATGATGATGATGATGATGATTATGAAGATAATGATTTGTCTCGTCGTAATGAAATTTGTTTGCTTTGTTCGAACAATTCTTCTCACCGAATAAATCGAATCGCCTCGATCATTTTTGCTTACTCAAATCCCGGATGTAATTTTCTTTTCTTTTTTTAGAAAAATACTAATCACATTAATTTTCGAAAAGAAACGAAAAAAAAAGAAGAAAGGAAATGCGTATAATCCATATGTTTTCTGCGTTGAGTGTCACTGAGCGACTTATACTCCGCTTACGAAATATCCCGAGAGATGGCAGGAGCAGTACTATCTACCGGTGCATCTCATTCGATGCACAGCATCGCATCATGCAACAAGAATTTATCGCGTCTCGTCGCGTCGCCGTCAAAAGTTCGGTTCTGGTAGTAAATCGAACATTTTATTCGAAGTCGGACTCGAAAAAGAAAACACATTAAAGATTATTTTGTTTTATACGAAACGAACGTCCTCGTTCTCTCTTATAGATCGCTATCGTTCGGACGTTCTATGTAAAAGGAAAAGATTTTGAAAGAACGCTCTGCTAAAGAAAAAAAAAAAAACAAAGAAAAATATTGTTACTCGAGGTTTATTGCAAAATGTATTAAAGGTAAAAAAAAAAGGAAGATTAAAAAAAATAAGAAAAGAAATTAAATAAATAGAGAAGTTGATCGATGCTTTCGAGTTGCATATCTAGTTGCTATTTCTTCTTTCGAAAGTTGCATTTTCTTTTTTTTTTGTTTCTTCGTTACTATACACATATACATATATATATATAAGAAGGAAAAAGGAAGAGAAGCGTTGAAATGCGAGTAGAAAATACATGCAAACGTGTTACAGTTCGGTAGACGAGGACAAATGTGATATAACGTTACCTACCGGTGACACTACAATATATATATATATATATATTTTTACATACGTTTCAGAAAGTTCTCTCTATATCGAGATCGCTCGCTTACTCGTTCGCAATGCGCATTTATCGACGTACGTACATACGTATGTAAGTACATTACATATACCCCAACGTAGCATAGCCCGAGCTACACAATACCGTGTTACGTGTCTTGTCTTGTCTTCTCCTACGAATCGCACGATGAATGCACATTCTGACAGCGTGACCGTCGTAAATGCACCTTCGTATTATTGTCCCTTAGAGTAGTTCGATTTACAGGAGCTTCCTGCGACTCACGCTTGGTTTTTCTCCTAGCAAGTAGTTTATATACTCTCTACTCGAGTTACCATTATAATGTTTTAGATATATATATATATATATATATATATATATATATATATATTCTCATTGCCAGTTATTATAGAATGAACAAAAAAGAAGAAGAAGAAGAAAAAGAAGAAAAGAGAAAAGAGGAAAGCAAAAAATAATCGCAAATCTAAGTATAGCTCGGTGTGTGTAATTAAACGTTCTTTATTCAACTTCGTTGCATTACGTGGAGATAGAGGATGCATGTTGTGTGTACATAGCGTACATACAATTTTACAATTACAAGAAGGAGAAAGAGTACATAAGTACATACATACATGCATATATACATACTTACGTACGTAAGTACGTGCATATCGTACATAAATACATTCATTTTCAATGTATCTATTTATTTTCTCTGTGATCGGTTTACGACATGCTATTATATATCTAACGTAACATTCCTTCTTAATATGTGAGCGCTACCAGCATGTAAAAGAGAGAAAGAGAGAAAGAGAGAGAGAGAGAAAGATAGAGAGTAAAGAATAGAAAAAAAAAACAATCCCAAGGTCCCCGAAGAGAACAGTAAAGAGAGAGAACGAAAAAGAGAGAGAGAGAGAGAGAAAATCTCTCTACGGTTGCTGGCTCGTTCGGTGGACTTGCTCGAGGTCTCTGCGATCTGGGAGCAAGATCGGAGCCAGTAATTCAGCGACCCGATATTTATGATATTTATTGGGGAGTCCGAACAATGGATCGATATTGTTTTTCGATTGGCCGCACTCCGAGCTCACGCGTTCCGTACCTTTTGTTGCGGCCGAACGCGCAACTTCTTCTCTTCCTCTTAAGCTTCTGTACTCGCGTTCGTTCTCTCATGCACTTCTCTCCTTCTCTCTCTCTTACTCTTTCTCTCTCTTAGCTTGCGCATCGTGCACATTTACGTAGAGACGAGCTCGACGAACACATGCATATAAACATATATACATACATATATATACATATATGTATATATATGTATATATATATGTGCGTGCGAGCGTGCAGGACGAACGTTTGCGAGAAAGGATTCAACATTCGAACATAAAAGAGCACGGCGCTTACGCTCGAGCGGGCATGTTTATGTGACCGAGACATAAATAATATTTAATATGACAGAGAAAGGCGGCGCCTCTTTGTGCGATATATTTGGTATAGAAATGTCACCGATCGCGTATCTTACTCTCCCCTATGAATGCAAGAGAATGAGAGAGAAAGAGAGAGAGAGAGAGAGAGAGAAAGAGAGAGAGGAGTTGCAACGACTCGAACAGCCGCCGTCTTATCTTCCCTTTCGGATTATGCAACGAACGATGCATTATGGTGGCTGAACACCGAAAACCGTGTTCCGCGATTCGAGATATCACCGGGATTTGTCGTCGAGGACGCGTTATTGTTCCCCCACTCCACCTCATCTCTCATCTCCCTTTCCTTCTCTTGCTCTAAACCCCCATCACCCTCCTCTCCCCACCCAGCATGTTTTCCTTAAGCTATTTATCTCCGACCTCTTCGATAATGGTCAGTCCCTTTGGTTTCTCGCCTTTCTTTTTCTATCTCTCTTTCTCTTTTCATTTTCTTTTTTTTTTATCTTTCATATTTTTTAACAAAATTTCCAACCACCTTCAGCCCTGTCACTCGTTAAAAAGTATCACACCTATTCGTAATATTCGCGAGAGAGATAAATTCGAATGAGTAGTTATGGGACAAAGTATGAAGAGAGAGAGAGAGAGAAGGAATATCGAGATAGAAGAATGTAAAAAGAGGGAAAGAAGAAGGAAGAGGAAGAAGAAGAAGAAGAAGAAGAAGAAGAAGATCTTTCTTTAAGTAAGAGAAGAATCTACGATTTTAAAACAGGAAGAAAAGAAGTATCGAAGTAGAAATATACGAGAAAACTGAAAGACAGTGGGAGCTCTTTTCTTAGAGATAGATAAAAGGAGAAAAAGCGAGGATGGAAGGAAGGAGTTTGAATTTGTGAGAGTATGTATGTGGAAGACGGAGAGAAAGAGAAAGAGAGAAAGAAGAGAAAGAAGACGAAGAAGAAGAGGAATAAGAAGAAAACGAAGTAGACGAAAGAAAGAAAGACGGAGAGAGACGGAAGATGCGCATATGCATACAATTGATACAGATATACCATCGTCCTTATATATACGCTTACTTGCTCTTGTTGCGGTATACCACTGGTGTAACAGAAGCAAATACGTTACTATACTCTATCTCCTTCTCTCTCTCTCTCTCTCTCTTGCAGTACATTACGATACGATGTCAGCTAAGCTCATAGATTCGAAGTAGGCAGTCGAAGAAACGAACGAACGAACGAGACTACCGGACTCCTGCCAGTTTCCTCTTCCTCCCTCTCTCCTCCTCCTCCTCCTCCTCCTTCTTTTCCTCTTCTCCTCTTCTTGTCCTCTTTCTCCTCTTTTTATCCTCTTTTCTTCCACCCCTATTATACATAGTTGGACTTCTACGGCGCCTTATTGCGCCCAAGCAATCGTGCGACAGGCTAGGCCTCGCATACATCTGTTCGTGTCATAAGGGGATGATTTAAAGTATACAACCGGTATTTTGATCTAACCGCTGCTTTTAAAGGATATCGACCGGTCAGGGGGAAAGTGGTGACGGGGGTTAGATGAACGGACAGAGGAATAGACATTTATTCTACTATAATCTTTATTTTTTTATTTAACATTTATTTAACATCGTCGAATTAATTGGATATTATTAATCCCTTCATTATTGTTACCAATGAATTATTATTCGACGATGATTATTTCTATTGCTAAAATTAAATTCTATTCGATTATAATCGTTCGTACGATTTTTATTATCTTTCTCGAGTTTCTCCTTTCTTTTACTTTTCCTTTCTTTTTTAATCTTAATTTATATCAATGAAAACGATCGACGTCAAGCGTGATTTCTAACGTTTCTTTTTATTTCTGCGAGAATATGTAACTCGATATGATAAAGAGTAATCAATAGCGTTCGTTAAAAAGTTGAGTAATTTGAAAGGATGAAAAATAAAGAGAAAGAAAGGAGATGAAAGAAGAACAAAATATAAAACGCATTTAGATAACGATGGTATCAATAATTTGTGACGTTTAACGAGTGCAAAAAATCAAATCCAATAGTACTGAATGAAATATATGAAATAATTCTTAGAATTGTGACTTAATACGATAAACGTTTCATCTCTCTCTCTCTCTCTCTCTCTCCCCCTCTCTTTCTCGCTCACTCTCTCTCTCTCCCACTCTCTCTCTCCCTCTCTCTGTCTCTCTTTCTCTTTCCAATCCTGGCTACGGTAACGTCGAGGATTTTCTGATTTTCTTGTTTTTTTCAATTAAAGAGACGCCGCGATTTCCGCGTACGTGTCTCTCGCGATATATTTTACCCTCTCTCTCTCTCTCTCTCTTCCCACCTCCTACCCCACCCACCCCTTCGCGTCTTTGTCCTAATGAATTTTTAATCTAGGACACAGGCTATCTCTTCCGTTATAATTCCGAGCAATTTTTGCTCGTACATTTTCCTATCCTCTCCTCTTCGTTTCGTGTTACTCTCTCTCTCTCTCTTTCTCTATCTCTCTCTCTCTCTCTCTATCTATCTCTCTCTCTGTCTCTCTCTCTCTTTCTCCCGTCCTCTTCTTGCTCTTTTAAAATCGAAATAATTTTCTCGTTTCCAAGCTTCGTTTTTAACCTTTGAAAGCGTACTCCTTCCTTTCCGTTGGCATACGACGTACGTTACTCGTTTCCCTTTGTATTTCCGTCTCGTTCCGACACAGTATTATTATTATTATTATCATTATTATTATTATTATTATTATTATTATTGTTATTATTATTATTATTATTATTATGAGTATTAGTATTAATATTAATATTTATACACCCTCGCGTCGGATTAATAGTTTAACGATTAATTAATCGTCTCCGCGGATCCGCTTAATCAAAATCTAATCTCTTAAAACAATCGTGGACACGATATCATGATAGCAATTATTTTTATTTGTTTCTTCATTTACTTATTTATTCTTGTAAGACTATCAGAAGAATTTGTAGTTTATAAAACTTGTCCTATCAATTTCTTTGATTTTTATCAAGCATTATGTAACGAACAAATGAACGCACTTTTAAAAACACAGAGACACATAAATTTACGATATAAAAATTGTTTCTTTCTTTTTCTTTTTCGTAAACATCAAATGTATAACATTAGCTTAGTTAAAAAATTTACTATCGTTGAAAGACTGACGCTCTCTCTCTCTCTCTCTCTCTCTCTCTCTCTCTCTCTCTCTCTCTCTCTCCATCTATCTATATCTCTCTCTTTCTCTCTCTCTCTCTATCTCTATGTTCGGATTTTGGTTCTTGTCTTCGAGCGATGGAACTACAGAAACGGTAGAGCGCAACAAGAGTAACCGGGACAGCATGTATCAGTGTCCAAATACAAGGCGTGCGCTGCGTTGCGCTGCGGTACGGTGCGCTAAGCGCTGCGCGTTGGTACGTCAAAGGAAGAGGACGTATGTGAGGTTAGGGTCTGGACAGAGCGAGCGAGACGTAGAACCACGTCTCGTTGCATTGTTGCAGATCCATTGTGTTTAGAGTCCGGAGTAAGAAGTTTCTGTATACGTGTCTGTGTCTGTGTACGTATATGAGACCAAGAGAGAGAGAGAGAGAGAGAGAGATAGATAGGTAGATAGAGAGAGAGAGAGAGAGAGAAAGAGAGAGAGAGAGAGAGAATGGTAGGCCTGGCCACGGTCGTACCCGCCTACCAGACTGACCTCGACGTTGGAGGATTCTACTCGACAACCTTCCCCTCTTACCCCACCGACCATCCTGGATTCCTCTCCTACTATAGTTCTCCTACTAGCGTATCGCTTGTCCATGTCCTTACACGATATATACATATATATTTGTATATGTATGTATGTACGTACGTATATGTATAAGACGTTCTAGCGATTAATTTTTCATTTTATTAAATTTGATCGTTGAAAACTTTTCGGCGGTCTAATGAATCCGAAGCACAGTGTAAATTATAAGTGATCATTATGACTATAATCGATCGAAGCCATCGATCGAAGAAATGTATAATTCTGAAAGAATACGCGAACCGAATATGCGACCACCGAGAGCAATAATCTAGGTAACTGATATATCGGATAGCCGCGAACGTGGTCGTATGGTTTACACGGTAAACATATAGATATGTCTCTCACGGACTGTAGTAGGTCCGTAGTAACGAATAGCTGGCATTAGTTAACAGGATATCAAAAGGATATACTGAGTCAGCCCACCAAGAAACCCGCGGACCCACCCAGGCAGTCGATGCCCGGTGCAACGTCAGAAACGAAACCCTACCGAATACAATGGCCTCGAACCTGAGACTCTATCGCGATATCATCCGGTTATAAATTGGAACACAGCTTCGCTCTGGCATTATGATGTCTCTAATATGTCTTTTTCCTCGCGCTGGCCACGGCAATACCTTAGAGGATCTTCCTGCCGATCGCTCGCTCTCTCCCTGTTTTCCTTTTTTTTTTGTTTTTTTAATTTTAGTTTCTTTTTTTTCCTTAATTTTTTTTCCATCTTTCTTTTTTCTCCTTTTGATTCATCGAGTTTTCCTTTCATTTCTCGTATTTCTTATTATTGAAAATCGATGGGATTTCGCGTGTTTCGTCGACAATCGATAGGATTAAAACGTTATCACGTTGATATAACGCCATTAGTGCTCGTATGTTCGTATAAAGATGGATAATTGGTCGGAACGTGTAGCGATACTTCTGGCCCGTGCCATCGGCCCAGTGCGATTATTCAAAATCATCGTTCTCGTACGACTACTCGAAATAAATAACTTTAGCCTCCACCTCTCTACGAGCTATCCAACTCCACCTCTTCCACCTCCATCGGCGTACATTTCGTGTGGGTGAGCTCTCGGGACTGCACTCGTTCTCTCTCTCTCTCTCTCTCTCCTTCTCTCTCTATCTCTATCTTTCTCTCTCTTTTCACTCCTCTCACTCGTACTCGGATGTTTAACATAACACGGGCAATCATTTATGCGTGGCGAACTGGATAGCGACCCCATAATTTAGACCAGTGGGCAGAACTAGCCTGCAGCACTACCCTGCGATTGGTACTATACACGTTTATGGTATACCAAGTAACCTTGTATCCGAACGCCTCTTCGAATTCGTTCTTTTTTTTTTTCTTTCTCTTTTTTTTATAAATTTCAAAGGCAACATTCAAATTCTCTACTCTCAGACTCGTGGATAGAGGAGAGAGAGAGAGAGAGAGAGAGGAAGGAGGACGATCGAAATGATATTTGTCATTTGAACAGTTCAAAAACCAACAAAAAATATCCTCCTATCAATCTTCTTAGCCAAGGAATATTCTTTGACATTTACTCTACGTATGTATAATCCCGTAAAAAAAAAATAAATAAATCGAACGAATTGATCGAAAAAAATTTGATCGACGATCGAAGGAAAAGAAGAAGAAGGAAAAGAATGTCTGGCGGAATTCTCTCGTCGAATCGAAGCATCGAGGAGCTGCGATAGAATAGAATAAAAAAAAAGAAAAAAAAACAAAAGGAAAAGAACGAGAGAAAAAAGAAAAAGAAAAAGAGAACGAAGAGTCTGCTTTCACAGCATGAAGCGAGAGAGGATCCCTTAAAAAGTAACCCGGGTATGTCGAGCGCGGTATAAACCATAGAAGAGGGTCCTAACCGTTGGCAGAGCGTTCGCGGTACGTTGTGCACCAGAGTCGGCCCCCCATGGTGGGATAAAGGCAGGCACCACGACAGTAGCCGTGTACACCATGGGTTAGACAATGCCGCGCGCATTAATACACTTCATATTAGTCCGTTTTAATGCGTGTTTGCCGGCCATTGTGAATGAGCGACACTGTTTATCACCGACCCCCGTAAACGTCCCTCTTACCCCCTCCTGAAACGGGCTGAGGGGCTAACATTTGTCTCGGAAATCACGGACTATAACAAATTCGTGCAGGCCAAATGCAGTCGAGTTACCGGTGAGACTTGCATCGTCGTTGTTTTCTTTCGTACTATTCGCCGAAATCTTCTTCCCTCTCCTCCCTCCTATCCTTCCTTTCCCTTTTAAATAGTAGAGTAAGACGTTTATTCGTCATTCTTTCTTCCTTTCTTTTTTTATATCTTATTATATTTATTATATATTACATTATATATTTTTTATACTTATTATATATATTTCCTTTTTTTACAATTTTCATCCAATTTATCTTACACATTTTTAATACGTCGAATCGGCACGCCATATCTCCCGGATAAGCGATCTTTACTTTTAGAAGGGTCAGACATGAATATTAGGAATAATTACGATTATTATACGAATTTATCATATAAATGTTAGAACCACGTACCTCACGAAGAATTATTTCATATCGCCGAGACGTATCTCTCTCTCTCTCTCTCTCTCTCTCTCTCTCTCCGTTCTCTCATAAAAAGACGTTCTATTTTGCACAAATAATAGCGATATTAAAATGCATTAGAAATTATGCGAAAGTACGTTCTAGCGCGAGAAGCTGAGCTTACTTACCTGGGCGATATCGCGGAACCTTACGTGAACGAGCCCTCGTTAAGTTCTTCTTGGGCTTCGTTTAAAACTCTACAGAGGATATGCTTCGTCTATACATATATACCTACCATCTCTCTCTCTCTCTCTCTCTCCTCTCTGTCTCTCTTTCTTTCTCTGTTCATCTCTCTTCATCTATTCGCTTTTTAAGACTTTTTATCTTTCTTCCACGCGATAGGAGAATCGAGGGATCAAGTAAAGTGACGCAAGGAAAAAGATTGAAATCGAGTCCGTCCGAGTCAGTGAATGTTGGAAATGCAAAATTTCGAAGACGAATAAGAGACAGAAAAGAAGGAGGAGGAGGAGGTGGAGGAGGTGGATGGATGGATAAATATAGTCGGTTTGCCGATGATGGTAGGACATCAACCCTCCTCTTTAGCCAACGTGCTTGCATGCCGATATTATTTCTGTACATTTGACTCCAGCCGCGGTTTTCTTCGTACTAGCAAACCAGAAGAAGCGACAACGAGAACGAAAATGACGTCGGCGTCATCGTCGTCTCTCTCTCTAGACTGACTCACGATACCCCAAAATATTCACGGCCGATCGTCATCGAGCGTACCGTGAACTTATAACCAACTTTATAACTTCTTCGTTCTCAACGATCTATTCCGATAAAGGTATATTTCCAAGACAAAAAAAAACGATCTGATCGTTCTATCTAGAAATTAGTTTATCTATTAAAAAGTACGTGTCTAAGATGACACCGTTAAGATCGATTTTATATTTAAAATCAGCAGATTCTTTTATACGTTCGTTAAGTCAAAATAATAAGAGTCCATGGATCCGATTCGGACCGTAAAAAATCCTTCGCCTGTGAAATGTTAAAGCAAACAACTCGAGTACTCTCGTTGATCTTAAAGGAACAATGTGACATCCATCAAGAGTAGGACGTTTAAAGAGATTTTCGGCAACGCCTTCTCTCTCTCTCTCTCTCTCTCTCTCTCTTTCTATCCTTTTCTCTCTTTTTCTCCTCTTTGTCCTCCCTTTACTCGTCGAGCATTTACAAGATTGGTACGAGGCGCGTCTCGGTCTCTTACTCGTCTCTTACTCGTCTTCTTATTCCAAGCGATTTTCCTCATTTTTGCGAGAGTCCATATTTCAACCTTGAACCACGTGATACCAGGACGTATACGCCCCACACACCTCCCACGCAGATATCTCGATAGTGGATCAGCCGGTATAACCTGTACAAAGGCAAGCCTTTAAGCGAATCAACCATATTTATGCTTTGTTGTGGACATAAAGAGCAACGGCATAAACGACCAAAAGTACCGTGAATATGCCGTCGTTTAGTGTATTTCATCGTATATGCATCTTCCGAGTCTTCGACTCGCTTCGATGCATTCATAGTGTTCACTATCTATCTCTATCTTTCTCTCTCTTTCAAAAGCAAAATTCTTTCATCCTCTGCTTATTCTACTTTTTCTATTTCTTCTAGATACGTTCAACTAACGACGTTTAGATATCGAGTTGATAATAATTATCCTTTATCACAAATGAAAATTGATTATTAATAAAATAAAATTAATTAATTAAATTAATACAATTATTCTCTTTGCAGATAAAAATATTCTATAATATGTATATTATATTTTTATTTCCATCGTAGTAGTTTTGATATTTACGTTGGAACTATCGAAACGACGTTAACAAATTTTGATCGTAACGACGATCGTCTACAAAAATAAAGTTTTCCCATTCGGAAATATTTGCAAGGCAAAGGAGATGCCGAACTTGACCTTTTTTTCTCTCTCTCTCTCTCTCTCTCTCTTTCTCTCTGTTGAAAAGAATACAAGACAGATTAAGAGCGTGCGAGGAGATATAAGCGACGGTCGGGTCGGTATCAACGACACTAACAGAATATTAACGACGAAGAAACGGACAATAAGTAATTCTCAATCCATTCGGATATTTTTGGATGTATTCGGAATGTATTTAGATATTTTTTGGTCATTTCGTCGAACTATCCTTTTTTGATTACGTTTCGTTTCGTTCGTTTCACTTTCTAGGAAGATTTTCATAGAATATCGTGTTCCACAATTGTCGAAACAAAATAATCGCAGTTACGTCGAACGAACCAATTTATTCCCACGACTAGAAAGACGCTTTTCTCTCTCGAATAAAACGTTAAATTTCTCGTTTAACAAACAAACAGCTGACGCGCTTATCGATATTTTTTACTATCTTTCTTATTATTATTTATTCCATTTTATTATTTCACTTTGATTGATCGAAACTTCACTCAGCGGAAATTGTTATGGAAATTATTTTATGCTAAGGTACTTCTCTCTCTCTTTTCAGTAACAAGTTAATAACTAGCAAGATGTATCAAGCGGACGAAGAAAATCAACTTAAATTAATATATCTGTGATATCTGAAGACGATATCGAAGTTTATCACGTTTCTCGCAAGAGAGAGAAAGAGAGAAAGATAGGAATTTCTTTTTTTCCAAATCGTAGACAAAGTCTAATAATATTCTCTTTCAGTGGGTTGGGTTTGGATGGGCGCTTGGCGTCGCGAGTTGAAAATCCTTTATTCTCAAATCGCTAGAGATAATTTGGCCGTTGTAGACACGGCAAATATCTGTACAAGAGGATCGGAATAAGGGTTGGCACGCGGCTCTTTGGTACCTTGTGGTGGTGGTAGTATATGGTGGATGATGGTGTATGGTGGATGGTGGCGATGGCGATGGCGTTAAAGTAGGGATGGTTGGAACGCGGAAAGACTATGTAGGTTATAGGGAGACGGGATCACTAATACAGTAGATGTTTGCGAACCTGTTAATAATGCCGCGTTTGCTCGCCGGGTTATTAGTGATGGCAAACACTTAAATCGTTCTGCCGTGGATTAGTAATAGGCGCACCTGCAAAACTCCTAGCGAATTTCTGTGGGTGATTTGACGAGAGAACGATTATCTTATATATTAAGTAGTATCAACATCGTCATTCCTTTCGACTCTATATATTTATCTATTTTTCTCGTATTCTTTTTCTCTATCTATATCGTTTTTCTTCGTATCTTCGAAAAGTATCGTTTCAGCGAACGATTATTTCGAATACTTTAGATATCGATCCTTATCGTTGTTAATTAGATCTAAGATGAAAGGAAAAATCGATAAATGTATATGTATATACAGGAAAACGAAACAGTCGGTTCGGTAATAATCGAGTTTTCGAGTCGAAAGATTAAAACGATTCAACGTAATCCTCGCTCGGTTGAATTCGGCTCGGTCGAATTTCGATAACCTGACGCTCGTTTGCCAAGGCATCGTCGGTACGATAACATCTCGTTCGTAGTAGATAGCTACCGTATAGGATATCTACTTCTCTCTTTCTCTCTTTCTGTCTCTGTCTTTCTTTCTCTCTCCGCTTGTTAAATTCTCTCCTATACAACAGTCCTTTCTACGAAAGTCCTTTCGAGAGTGCACCACCGTCGTTCTATATCCCTCAGGATCCACCGTGAACACACGCGGGGAAAACTAAACTGGTTTTAGCTTTAAGCACGTTAGGACCCCTTTAATAGCTTATAGGTAAACAAAATTAACATATCTTAACAGCGTTAAGAATTTCCGCGTCTCCGGCGTTACTCTAAGTAGTACTTCCAGGAGGCGGCACCTTGCGTGTAGGGGCTTCGGAGAGAGGGTTAAGTTTGTTAAGTAACGACTCCTAGGAAATGAACGCTGGTGCCAAAGAGGGTGTTCATTAGATATCGGCTATGTACCCGATATATACACACATATATATATATATGTACACATACATATATAAATACATATATGTATATATATATATATATATATATATTACATTCATTTTCTTTCTTTTTTCTCGACAATCTTTCAACAATATTTTTTTTCAATACCGGCTAGATATATATATATACACACATCTATCATTTCCATTCATTTCCTTTCTTTTCTGTCAACAATTAGATAAGATACATATCCAAACGTGTGTCCCGTCAAAAATGATTTTTTCTCTCTCCATTGAATATTTTTTATCACGAATGAAAATCGGACGCGATAATAGCGCACTCGTTCGCAGGTCGTATTCACGATTAAGAGCAAACGGAATTTTCTTTCTTTCTTTTTATTAACTTTTCTTTTCCTTTTTTGTTTTTTAATTTTTCTTTATTTTTTTCTTTCCCTCTCTTACTTTTTTCCGTTCGAACGAGAATAATCCTCGATACCGCGTCACGACATTTTCCGTCTATCCGTACGGATCTTCCTCGTGGAATAAATATGTAAATCGGAATTTCTCGTTCCGCTCACACACTGTGCACGGTTTATCCGTCGCTAAAGGCCACGGACTCAGCACGGGCTTGCGCATGGTCTTGACCTTTCCTTCCTTACTGTTCCATCCCATCTTCCCCTGTTTTCTTCTTCCTTCTTTCTCTTTATCTCTCTCTCTTTCTCTCTCTTTCTCTCTTTTTATCCATCTCTATCTCTCTCTTTCTTCTTCTCTGTACTTCTCTCGATATCTCGAAGGGACGTCGAACATTGTTGCTGCGTTTACTGCCGATATCAGACCCAAGACTTCTCGAGAAGTCACGAGAGAGAAAGACAGAGAGACAAAGAGAGAGACAGAAAGAGAGAGAGAGATAGAGAGAGAGAGAGAGAGAGAGGCTCGCTCTTCTTTGAATAATTCAGCGTGCGTACGCTGGTGGCGATTTAGTAAAACAAAACGAAAAGAAAAAAAGTAAAAAAGAAGAAGAAAAAAAAGAAAAGAAAAGAAAACGTCGTTGCAACTATGTCGACGCGCGAGCATGAGCGCTCTACTTGCCGCGCGCGCGCGCACGTATCGTATTTACTTGTACTTACTTTAGATTTTATAGATGCAATTTTCAATTTGTCGTATAGCGACCAAGGAGTTGTGCACGGGCGCGTTTACTTCGATACATACAATATGGAAAAATATAAATATCTTTTATAGTTTCTTTCGAGATCTCTTACGTGTTCGAGAAATAAAAAAGAAAAGAAAAGAAAAGAAAAGGAAAGAAACGTACTTCGAAGGATACCAGAAGAGGTATCCTTCGAATTTTTGGGGGAAACGTTCGATTCGGATCGAATGCAGGGACGCGGATCCCCGTGCGGTTAGATTGAAAGCTAATTAGTATCGGACAGCTAATTTAGCTTCGAGTCAGGCACTTACAGCGGCCGGTTAACGTTCGTATTTTCGTAAACGTTAATAATACCGTGAGTGGATATCGGAGCCGTCCAACTGTCAGGTATGCCCACCCGCTGATATTTGGAATCAAAAGTGAAGTGGACAGCGATCCTGCGGACGGTAAATCGGAGGAGAGCTTGCCGATCTCCCTTCGTTGCGTTACGTCTGAAACCGAGCCAACTTTGGTATGCATGAACGAATAATCGTGTTAACGATCTTCGAATCGCGATGGACCAAAACTTTCCTTTCTCTTTTTTTCTCTTTCTTTCTTTCTTTTTTTCTTTCCTCTTTTTTCCTTTTAATCTTGTTCCTTCTCACTCTTTATTTTCACTCTCGATACATCTATTATAAATATA
Source organism: Vespula vulgaris (assembly GCF_905475345.1). Classification (NCBI taxonomy): domain Eukaryota; kingdom Metazoa; phylum Arthropoda; class Insecta; order Hymenoptera; family Vespidae; genus Vespula; species Vespula vulgaris. Next base: position 3,019,534 of record NC_066602.1, on the reverse strand, counting down.
CTTAAAACGTCTCTATTTTTTTGAGAATTTAACAACGCGTCCCTCGAATGATTCATAAGCTCTGAATTATCATCCTTTCTCCATCCGTGGAAGAATGTTTTCTTTTCTTTTTTTCTTCCTGATCCCACGGACTACCCAAGAGATTCTCAAATATCACGGACCGTTTCGTAAAATCGAATATCGAATAGACGTTCAATTACTAAAGCGATAATATTTTTCTAAACGAGCTTGGAATATCAACGATCTTATTTAATTACGTTCAAAATTTTCTTATGTTAATAAATTTTTGTTTTATGTCTGTTTAACTACGTCATATCTCAAGGATATTAAACGTTCGTTGAAAAATTTGTCGAAAAGACCGAATGTTGAAAGAGACGAAGAAGACGAAGACGAAGACGAAGACGAAAACTCAAAGAAAGAAGAAGAAGGAGAAGAAGTAAGTGGTATAAGGGAAAAGGGCAAGTTCCAAGTTCTTCTTAGGACGATTCGTACGATGGAGAGAAAGGAAGCGGGGGAGTTTAAGGGACGAGACCCCCTGCGTATTATCGTTCGGCTATTTTTTTCGGTTTGATCGTAAAACGTAATGGCCGTATAAAATCATGGAAAGGGAAGAGTCTTTCTTCAGTATTAAAAAAAAAAAAAAAAAAAAAAAAAAAGAAAGAAAGAAAAAGAAAAAAAAGGAGCAGGAGGAAAGGAAAAGAAAAAAAAGGGGGAAGAAAAGACGAAAAAGAAAAACAAAATAAAATAAAAAAAGAGAACCTTAGACGATAGGAAGCATTATTAATACTTTATGTTAATTACCGTAGTATCGTTTCGTTCGTCGAACGGCCTTAAATCGACTTGTTAAACAGCCCTGCCTGATCATAAATTCAACGTCGCGGCTTGACGCTCGATTAAAATCTGCTTTTGTGGGAACACCACCCACCCGCACACCTCACCCCACTCGTGCTCGTATTCGATTCGTTCCCCACCCTATTCCACGTTCCTTCCTATCATTTTCTCCAAAAAACTTTCTTCCTTCTTCTTCGTTTACTTCTTCGTTTATATCGATCGTTGTATTTATTTTTTCTTTTTTTTATCTTTCTTCTGAGGAAAATCGACACCGTAGAATATTATTTCAAACGAATGAATATATTTATATTCGATTAGATTATGAACTTAAAATTTATCGAGGAGAGAGAATGAGAACGACGAGAATATCGACGTACTCGGTAGTAAACTACTCTTTTCACGCGTGCATTTATCTCTTTCTCTCTCTCTCTCTCTCTTTCTCTCTATTTCGTCGAAAATATCGTAGCAGAGGGCAAGCGACTCGAGCGAGACCGTAAAACATATATTAAAGCCTTCGCATGAATATGCATGTTGCCGAGTTTTCAATTTCGTGCGAATACTTTCACGATGATGCTTGCTCCACTACACTATCCTTCTCCCTCTTTCTCCCTCCCTTTCTCTCTCTCTCTCTCTCTCTCTATCTCTCTCTATCTCTATCTATCTATCACTCTTCATTCACTCCACATTCCCACCTCTCGGTCTCCATCAATCCTTTTGGAAGTTTTACGAGCCGTAAAGAAAACGAAGAAGAGAAGATATTCGATATGCTCTTATCCCCGTCTTTCTCTCTCTCTCTCTCTCTCTCTCTCTCTCTGTATCATCTTATTAGTCAACCAGTTGACTAATCATAAACTTTCGTTTTGTTAAAAAAAAAAAAAGAAAATAAAACAGGGAAAGAAAAAAAAGAAAAAACAACGTATAAAAATATAAATCGAAATTGAACCGAAATTCTATTCTGAAACGACAGAAATTTCCAAGAAATTTCCAGAAATAGAAAAGAAAAAAAAAGAATAAAAAACAGATCTATATATCTGCAATAAGAGTGTGACGGATTATTAGGAACGATCATTCGACCGATTATAGTCCGAAAAGGGTTGGAATCAACGAGGAGAGATAAAGCGAATTCTCTTGCCTGTGATAATTTAACAGTCAATTAGCTTGCTTGTGCTCGAGCAAAAGCAAGAACCGAATTCTAACGGCAGTCGCGTATAATATCGACAACTAAGCGTTATTTCCCCTTAAATACCGCTAACTTACAGATTCGGCTTGCCCTTTCGGTCTCTCATTTTGGTGTCTCCCCTCTCCCACCTATTCTCTATCTAACTCTCTCTCTTTTCAGTCCTCTTCCTCCTGGTTGCCCATCCTTCCTTCTCTCATACCGGTTTCTCGAGGTTTGGCAGTTGGTAGGTAAAGCAGGCTGCTACGGCGTATCTCTTCTCGATCCTCCCTCCCTCCCTCTCACCCTACCTCCCACCCTTCTCTATACCCGTTCAACCCCACTCTCGTTTCCTCTACTTCCCACCCACCCCCCTTCGTAATTGTTTGATTACTCAGCATGGTGCTGAGCCACGGTTAATTCAAACTAAGGCCTCCGCCAAGATTGTTCTAGTTCACCTCTCTCTCACTCTCTCTCTCTCTCTCTCTCTCTCTCTCTCTTTCTTGTACGTTCGCTCGTTCACTCTATCTCTATCTCTCTTTGCCTAATGGTTTAACGTAAGCTGTAAGCCGCAAGGTAATACTACGTGCATCGAACCAACGTTATCGGGTATTACCACCCCCGGGGGAACGTTAATTAGCGATCATTACTTAATTGATCGACACCCGTCGGCGAGCTTCCAACCGAGGTAGAATCGACTGATGCTTTCTCTCTCTCTCTCTCTCTCTCTCTCTCTCTTTCTCTCTTATTATCTCCCTATCTATCTATCTCTATTTATTTATCTATCTATCTATCTATCTATCTATCTATCATTCTATCATTCTATCTATCTACTTATGTATGTCTCTATCTCTCTTTATTCCGTCTATATCTACATCTACCGTATATGGTTTCTCTCATACATGCGTATTTGTTCGTTAATTCTAGTAATGGCTCGGTGTTTTCACGATGGTCACTAGACTTCAATATCCTGATAGGAAACGGTACTGTTCGTCGTTGGATCTAAGGGGGAAAAGAAAAAAAAAAAAAAAGCGATCTTTCGTGTCAGATTAAAAGCGACCGTAGTAGACAGTATAGTAATTGTTAGAAAAGTGATAGGGAAAGAAAAAAAAGTGACAAAAGATCGATCGTTAATGTTCGTAATTAAAATTATCCTTTACATCGTTCGTGAGGAAATATTATAAAGGTCGGTAAAATAATATCGACGTTAGCTTCTCGTACGTATTAAAAATTATATCTTCAAACATTTTATTGATACGCATCTCTCTTTCTCTCTCTCTCTTTCTTTCTTTTTCTCTTACTTTTTCTTACGAATCTGTCGACAAAGCCTTTTTTACCAAGTTGTCGCGATAAAAAAGAATAAAGAAGAGATCTACCACAAAGGGATCGGTTTTAGATCTCTTGCGGGGAATATCAATCGGAGATCAAGTCCTTGGGAGATTATTTTTATAGAGAAGGCGTCCTCTTACTATACTGATCTGTCCTTTCACGGATGGCTTAACCGGGGGAAATCGTTTCCAAGGAAATCGTATATATTGGATCGTTCACTCCTTTCAACGTTTAATCTCATCGGAAATAAAACCTTGCTTTTCCTATATATATATATATATATATATATATATATATATATATATATATATATATAAACGTATATTCTTAGTATCATGTAGTCGCTTCTTTCGGTCATCGACCTTCCTTCAAAAAGTTCTCGATTTAAACGACGATATTGAAATTACGATCGGTAACTCATACGAAATTGATTAAATCTTTAATAATTAACGAACAGGTTCTTTCACGGTTCTTTAACAGCCACTCCATTCTCCTTCTCCTTCTTCTTCTTCTTCTTCTTCTTCTTTCGTAGGAATCATTATATACATATATACGTACGTACATACTTATATACGTACCTACGTACGTACATACATACATTGAAAAAAAAAAAAAAGAAAAAGAAAGGAAAAGATGAAATAGAGAAAGAAAGAGAAGATATAGTTTAGGGCGGTACCATTAATTTAAATTTTTATGCGCCTTCAGATTGTGGCAGTCGTTACCAAGTATCTTCGATCAGTCGAACAAAAAGCCTCCCCTCTCTTTCTCTCTCTCTCTCTCTCTCTCTCTCTCTCTCTCTCTGTATATCGCGGATGCGCTTGGTAATTGTTAATGAATAAATATAAGTCCCGCACAATGAAACTCATATGTGACCGGACGTGGTCCCACAATGGCGCGCTGCGGTGCTTCTCATCCTGATCCTGTTCGCGCGGCCTTTACGCGGTGACAGCTCCGTCCTCCTTATATTCTACCTACCTCTCCCTCCCTCCCCCTCACCCTCCCATCCCATCCCATTTATCTATAGTTGTCGTTCGAAAAAACGATTTCAACTCACCATCGCTAATAGATCATCAAATTGCAAGCCGGCAATCGGTTGATTGCAATTTTAATGAATTGCATCCTTTCGATCAAAGATTTCGCCTTAAAGCGTACTACCTCGAAGGATATTAATTTATCAACGAATTAAAAATATAAAGATCGTGGGTCGTTCTACAAAACATTGGTTTTAATTCGACCGAGGTTTATGACTTTTACTAACGCGAAATTGAACACCGTACCGTTTTGAGAAAGAGATATATATATATATATAAAGGGAAATAAAAAAAAGAAAAAAGAAAATAAATCGTAAAAGAGAGTGAGAACGAGACCGATGGAAAGTTACTTCACGGATGAAAAATTCGTAATAAATTTCAGTCCTTAGTCAGTCCCTTTTACCTTGGAACCGATTCAGGAACACAGTAACGTAAGATACTTATCTGGATCGACGAAGGAAAAGGACGAAACAACACGAATGGAATAGAAGGTGGAAGAATGAAAGGAAAAATAAAGAGAAAGAGAAAGAAAGAGAAAAAAGAAAAAGAAGAAAAAAACGGGTTCGATGTGTGTCCTGCGTGGGAGAATGCATCTCGTAGAACAGCGTACATACTATATATGGTCCTGTTGAATGGCGTGACGAACTCGTAACAAAAAACTTACGCATGTGACACGTCTTTGTTCCGACTGGGCCCCTCGAAAGTCCTACCGTATGGATGGATGATCGTCAAGGAGTATGGTTTGAAAAAAGAAAGAAAAAGAAAGAAAAAAAAATAAAGAAGAAGAAAGAAAGAAGAATGAAGAGCAGCCATATATACGTATCGATAAATCGATCATTCGTGTTTCTATTTACGTTCATAATCAGTGTGAATGCATCATCGAAGTATAATATAAAATATTTGCGATAACGATTACGATATACGTACAGGAGTTTTTTCTTCGATCGCAAGTGTCTATATTCGATATATAATATATAAGTAAGTAAGTAAGTAAGTAAGTAAGTAAGTACGTAAGTACGTGGCTCATTAAACGTTTAACGGCTTGTATTTTGTCGAACGTTCTGGCGCGTTGTTGCGGACCCGCTCGTTTTCCGTACAAATGAGGATCATCGAGAACGTTTGCCTCTACGCGCAAACTCGACCACCCGGTATAAATGGCTCGAATGTAGTAATTACACGTACAAGTCGGCATCGTATACGCGATGCATTAATGTCTATGTGGCCTTGGGCAGTGGGAGGTTTCAACGACGTCGTATCGGCGATGAGAAAGAGAGAGAGAGAGAGAGAGAGAGAGAGAGAGAGAGAGAGAAAGGAAGGAAAGAGAAGTTAAAAGAAGAGAAGGTAAGAAGGAACGGACAACTCGTGGGCCCTAATATTTTGACGTGGCCTAATGAAACAATGCGATCGGCCCGCTAAGAGAAGGAAAGAAAAGACGGACATCGCGGTTTCTCTTAAGAGAGATAGAGATAGAAAGAGAAAGAGTGAGACAGAGAAAGATATATACATATATACACACTCACAAAGATGGGTATTAAGCAACGGCAGACGAGTCGGCCGAAGGAAGAAAACCACGAAGTCGGGTCCTTCGTCTTCTCCCTAGAATTATTGCTTCGCGCGAGCGAGCGAGCGAGTGAGCAAGCCGGCGGAAGCAGCTGCGCCGTAAATCTGCATTTTCGACAGGTGTTACGATGATCTCTTGCTAACATAGGATGTGTTATTCCTACGGAAACAAAACGTTCCTTCGGAACTGTTCCCTCCCTAACCGTTCTCAAATGCCTATAAGGAAACATTTATCACAATCGTAAAGAAAACGAATAAATATGATCGATAGTTAAATAATATAGAAAGAAATTCGATCGAAATCGAAGCCGATTTCGTCGAGGATCAGAACAGAAATGGCGGTCGTGTTCTCTAATCGAATTTCAATCGGCCATCGAGACGGTGAGGAGGGCAGTGGGCCCCTCAAAGACCCACGAACGGACCCGATGCATTCTCTTGAAGACGGGCCTAATCGAACACTTTTATTTCTTCTTTTCGTTTCGTTTCGTTTCGTTTCATTTCGTTTTCTCCGGCGCCCGCGTCGGACCGGGCCGGACCGGGCCGGGCCGGGCCGTGGCACGGCGTGGCGCGGCGTGCCGGACCACGGTGATTGGTCGAGGCGGGAGAAGAGACCTATGCGGCCCTAAGGCCCCCATCCGAGATCGGCCGTCCTACCGCCACGGGGAAAGCTTTGACGGGCGTGCAAGAAGAACAAGTATGAAATCAGCCTCCCGACAGACAACGGACTCTATCAGATGGTAATTATGTGTACGGCTGATATAGGGAGATACCAACGGGCCCAATATACACCTATATCCAAAACTTATACTGGGTGATGTATCTAGAATAGAAATCCAATATTCGTTGTCTTTATTATTATAATTACCATCATCGTCGTCATCATCAGTTAATTATGTTCACGAGTGCGTTCGCGAAGAATCTCGCTCGTTTTACGAATATACAATTTCGCGATGGCACGTGCGAGAAAGAGAGAAAAAGAAGAGTGGGGAGAGAGAGAGAGAGAGAGAGAGTAAAAATAAAAAAAAAGATGATTTATATTCGAAAAAGGATCCTTGATTGGGGCCCTTGACTCTTTCGAGTCATTTCGTTCTTGAATTTTATATCGTCTTATATCGAGATAATCCCTATTTATCGCTTATTGTAGATAAATACTTTTTCGATAGAACCCGAAGGAAACTTTTGGGCCTAGCAATATTCTCCGTTTCGGAACACCCGGTACATAAAATACGTTCGAGACGGTACGTTAGCGACTGACATTGTGAGTGACGTACGATATGGAGGAAGGCATCGGCCAGTCTATAATATATAATAAAAATGCATCCGCACGCCTCGATGAGTTGATTGTCTGCTTGTCCGGATGCCAAAACGTCCGAACTCGTGCATTTCATATCGCGTTTTATGCATTTACGAAGCGCCCCGTTCTCCTCTCTTCGTACTCGGGTGGCCAAGAAATCGGCCCACGGCGTTTTCTTACCCTCCATCGTCATCCACCGTCTTGTCGTCGGTTAATAACGACAATAGAAAAGTATACACGGTCCATCGACCTTCTCTTGCTAACTCGTCGACTCCATCTTTCTTATAAACTTTTATTTTTTATCTCTTTAGAATATGTCGTAAGAAACACGTTGATTTATCTGTTCATCTATTAACGATATTATTATCTTATCTATAATCGATATTAACGCGATTTTTATTGACGAGAAATTTCTATTCTTGATGTTATTTATTTATTTCTCTCTCTCTCTCTCTCTCTCTTTGTCTCTCTTTGTCCCTGTTTCATTCAAGGAGGCAAGACTCAAGGTGTCGAATCTCATGCGCATTTTGGAGACTGTTGGATGATGAGGTGGAGTAGGAGTAAGAGGAGAAGTAGAAGGAAGAGGAGGGGGAGGAGGAGAAGGAAAGTGGAGGAGTCGGTGATGTTCGCCTTTGATTTAACCGAAGAGTCTCGCGGAAACACTCGCGCCTCCGTAGCTAGCAGTTGAAGTGCATACCCAAGTGGATTTGCATACGAGTTCGTATCGCGGTGTTACCTGCTGTAGAAGAGGTAGGCCGGGCACATGTCACATTCCCACTGTCTGTGTTGTCATTGGGAGAGAGAGAAAGAGAAAGAGAAAGAGAGAATAAGAGAGAGAGAGAGAGAGATAGAGAGAGAGAGAAGGCGATTGTGTGTACGCGAGGATCTGAGAGAGGTAAGTACTCGTACTAAGTGCTGTTTTATTTGTGTAAGAACAGCCACTTTGCTACTACCATCCCCAGTCGCCATCTCTCTCTCTCTCTCTCTCTCTCTCTCTCTCTTGGTTGGGCTCAGCTAAGAGAAGGGACGCGGACGCGAAGGAGAAATAGAGAGGGAGGAATGGAATGAGTCGCGTATAAATAGGCGATTCCTAGCTGTGTTCACGAATCGCTCGCGCAAAATGTCATCACGATTCAAGACAACTCTCGCTTGGCTGAGCGCCGCTAAGAAAGATAGAATTATAGTAGCGGGGACTAAAGTAGAGAAATCCTTAGTCGTGATATGCCACGAAGGAAGGAACCTACTTCCGGACGCATAATTTTCTCGCTCCTCCTCTACGAGACTCTTACTTAGCGCCAAAGTCAGCGCCATTTTGCCTTGGGACAAGCAACGAATTTTCTCTACGTGATATAATAAATCTGATCTTATGACTTTCTCTGTTATATTAAAACATTGTTTCGAGTTCGACAAAGGAAATGGATGAATGTTTATGGAATAACTTTACGATTTTTATTTTTTTCCTTTAACAAAATGGATCAGCTGGAAGAAGGTGATCGATCTAGGCGCAATCAAAAACGTTATTTCTAATTGTTTTATATGCATTTCGCGTCTGCTTATATCCGAGCTCTAACGTAAGGAATCGCGCGTTCGGTAGCGAACGCCTCGGAGAAACACGTCACAGTAAAGTTATAGTCGGTTAACAAACGTCTTCGTTATTGCTTTAGACGGAATAGGAGTTCTGCTTGCTGCTGTTAGACACATTCTACTTCTCTCTCTCTGTCTCTCTCTTTCTCTTTCTCTATCTCTTTCTCACTCTCGCGGATCCACAATGTACAGGTCCTTCGCTTTGATCTTGGCCAACAGTGAAACTTTAGACCGAAACACCCTATTCTTCCTAGCTCTATTAAAAATTCTTTTTGACGTAGTATCAATTCCCTTTGGATCTGCTAGTACGCGACGAACGATCCATGATCCATCGATAAAAATACCATTACGTGGGACGATAGTTTGACGAGGATCGTGCCAAGGTCGCTAAGAAAGTTCAGGATACTTAGGACAATAGATCTCCGAAGGGCATGGACATAGCGAACAGCAGGCAGTCGGCTCCTGGTAGGCAAAAGGATAGATAGAGGACCAACTAGGCGCTCTGTTTGAATACTCAGCCTGATGTCCAAAGGTGCTTCCTCTCACACTTTGCGATGTACGCGCCTTAGTCTTAGCAAATTGTACAATAACAATTGTAGGAGTAGCTGCTGCTAGCAATGGTAGTTCCTAGCGTCATCACCATCACCGGAACACCTCTTTCTCTTACATCCATGTTGTCTTCCTCATCGTCGTCGTCGTCGTCGTCGTCGTCCTTGTCCTCGTAGTATCTGTCCCCTGCTACTAGAGTCTTCACCCCCGTTAGCAATGTTGTGTACATTAGCGGATGCTCTGAAGACAAGACAAACGCAATATTACACAAATACTCTCGTCCTTGTCGGCATTCCCCGGCACCCGCTTCCTCGTTTTCTATGACTGCCAAGGCCGTCTTCTCTATCTCTCTTTCTCTCTCTCTCTCTCTCTCTCTCTCTCTTTATCTCTGTCTCTGTCTCTCTGTCTTTCTCTTTCTCTTTCTCCTTCTCCTTTACTCAATCGCCGTTCGTCTCTTTGCACCCCTCATAAAGGACGCCATCTTGGCTTGGAAACGTTTCATCTTGAGAAAGGATAAAGAGAGAGAGAGAGAGAGACGTAGAAAGGGAAGGATATACACACCTTCGAGGGATTTCGCAGGAGTTTGGACAATTGTAGGATAGCAGTAGCCTCTCCTTCCGATTGCTTAGCCCAATTCGTACTGATAGCAGGCATCAAAGTACCCTGGCTCGTGGCCTTAGAACATCGCGAAGTTACACACAGACCTTTATTGTTGGTCATTGTCTGCGGTCTCTACGCTTCTCTCTTACCATCTGCAATGCTTATCGAGAATTAATTTGCTGTGAACAGTCCTACTGGAGGGATGTAACGTAACAGGATCCGAAAGTCATTGTTTGATGTGAAATAGATATCATTTAGAGAGAGAGAGAGAGAGAGAGAGAGAGAGAGAGAGAGAGAGATATCAACGAGATATCGTATTTTTATAATTCATGAGAAAAATATATATATACGATTTAAAAAAAAAAAACAAAAAAAACGTGTAAAATTTCTTTTGAAATCAGAGGTTCTCTGAAGTTCCAAAGATACTGGTCAACATCAAAGCGGCAATCACGTGGTTGCAGAGAAAAAAGATAAAAAGAAAAGAAAAAAAAAAAGAAAAAGAGAGAGAGAAGAAAATCAAACGAAAGAAGACACAAAGACGACGAAGTAACGTTTCCGTGGTTGATTCCGGAAACGGGAAAAGGGTTGGTGGCAAAAAGGGTGGTAGCGATGGTAGGGAGGAAACACGGAGAAAGAGAGACAGGAGGTTGGGTGTGGTGGGTCGGGGTGGTCTAAAGGGGGAGGGGGGAGTAAAGGGGGTTAATATTTCAAGAAGATTTCCTGTAGTAGTCCCGTGCATCCCATTGAATTCGCGGCTGAAGGCTGGTCTGGCTCTCGGGGGTAGGTTGAGGGTTTAATAAGAGACACGAAAAGAGAGAAAGAGAAAGATAGAGAGAAAGAGAGAGATAGATAGAAACTGAGATTCGTAGCCACGTTGTAATATCCGTTTTGTATAATCGCGCTGCCAGTCCTCCTTTTATTTTTGATAATTTTTTTCATCAGAATACCGGCCGGCGCACACTTTCTCTCTCTTTCTGTCTCTCTGTCTGTCCCTCTCTCTCTCTCTCTCTCTTTCTTTCTCTCTCAGTCAGTGCATCCCGCGAGACGCTCTGGGCAATGGGACGTACGTCGTCCCTTCTCTTCTCTTTCTCTTCCTCATCCTCTCCTTCCACCCTCTAACTCTTTCCTCTTTCCTTAACGTCGCCGTCACCGCCGCCATTACACCCCTCTTTCTCTCTCTCTCTCTCTCTCTCTCTCACTGTCTCTTTCTCTTTCTCTCTCTCTTTCTCTCTCATCACCCAACACACGTCGGTCTGACGGCGCGCGTGGATTCAGAGAAACGTATTAATACGTAATCAGTCGGGAGCTGCTTTCGTTGCGGTCTCGGCTTTTCGTCGCTGCTGCTTCTACCCCCACCCACTACCCCTCTCCCCAACCAACCACCCCTCATCCTTACTTTTTCTTTTCCCTTTTATCTTTTTCTCCGTGACCATCCGTTAATATCCTTCGGAACGAATTCCTTCCTCTGACTAACGCCGAGTACGAGTCGGGTTAAATTAACGTGATTTTTCCTCTTTCTTTTCTTTTTTTCTCTCTTTTTTCTTCCCTTTTCTTCTCTTTTTTTCCCTTTCTTTTTTTCTATCCTTTCTTTCTTCCCCCCCTCCCCTCTCCCCTTGTTCTTCTTTTTCCTCATTTTCTTCTTCTTTTTTGTTACTTTTTTCTTTTCTTTTTTTTTTGTTTTCCTTTCCTTACCATTTTCCAGCCGCGTTCTCGCGATTATATACAGCGAACAGACAAAATCCTTTCCGTCGTAATAATTTCTCACGATAGCCGTAACGACGATCGGTACAGTTCAAATACTTATACTTACTTACGTAAGGTAGGAAAATGGTTCGAAAGAAAGGAGATTGTAAGAGACGAGATCTTCGATAGAAATCGTTTTTCAATAGAGGTGGAAACAGAAGGAGTCTGGTGGATAGAGGGATGGAAGGGGTGGGAGCCTATACGTGATTTGCACAATGAGACAGGACGATCGAGCCGGCGATTCTTTGTTGGTCGCACGATCATTCGTATTATCTAACAATCAGAGTCCCCTATTTGAATACGTAGGAGAAAGGGAATAAGAATAAGATGAAGAATAAGATGAAGAAGAAGAAGAAGAAGAAGAGGAGGAGGAGGAGGAGGAGGAGGAGGGATGAGGAGGGAAGAGGATGAGGAAGGTCAGATCGGGTGGCTCGATCGGGACGGTTAGGGTTAAGGTTCCATCGAATTCGTTCTTGAAAACGTCTTGCATTTAAATATTGGACTCCTACGCAAACGAAAGACCGACGAATCGAGAGATAGACAGAGAGAAAGAGAAAGAGAGAGAAAGAGAAAACAAAATAGGGATCCATTGAACCCAAATCGCAGGTGCAGACCCAACGCTTTTGCTTTCTTCGCGAGCGAGAAATGCGAAGGTTCACGTGAAGGGAGCACCTTTCGAGGGATCGTTCGTCGATTCACCCATTCTCGGCCCTGTTTAAACACCCTACTCACCCTCTAACCCCTAACCCCTTCTCCCCTCTCCCCCACTACCACCACCACCTCTTTGGGTGTCTGTTATTATTCCTTCCCTGGTAGTAAAACTCTGTTAGAGAGAATGCCGTTCCGTCCTACGAAACCGATCGAGTCGTCAAAGAAAGGGTTGCATGGGAAACTTTATTCACGAGTTTACATAAAGAGAGAGAAAGAGAAAGATAAAGAGAGATAGATAGATAGATAGATAGAGAGAGGGAGAGAGAGAGGGAGAGGGAGAGAGACTCTCGAAACTTAGCGAACGGATTTCTAAAGCGGCGAACTGGGTCAAGTTCAACGATATTGATTTTCATTCATAGCTTTGAATTACTATTACGAGAATAATGATTTAAAACATTCGGATTATCATAGCAAAAAGTGTGTGTAATAATTGTTGGTTATTCCTATTTCGAAGCTCCTTGCTTTTTTATTTTCTTTTTCTTTTTTTCTTTCTTTCTTTCTTTTTTTTTTTTTATTGCTTCGTAAAATGGTACATCGCGTATGATCAAGTAATTAACAAATGTGCAATGGTTTTTGTTATTTTCGATGGTCGTAAAACGGCGTTTATATGCAATAGTCACGTTAAACCAGGAACCGTAGCCCTTCTTATTCCGACATGGTCGAGCAATTAATTGGCGTTAATTAGAGAAGAGGATATCCTTATTTTAAAGCCAATTAAGAGAGCTGCCGTTAATGCTATCTTATTATCGTTTCTTAGGCGTTAAAATTGTTGTAGGTTCTCTCCTTTTCTCTCTCTCTCTCTCTCTCTCTCTCTCTCTCTCTCTCTCTCTCCCTCTCCCTCTCCCTCTCTCTCTCTCTCTCCTTTCTCCGTTAACTTCCGAGACAAAGTTTCTCTCGGATTTTTCTAATCACATTTTTTCCCTCCCTGCTTTTACCTGATATTATCGTTTCCTCGTAAACGTCTCAACTTTGAAAGAATTACAAAGTATCATGGTCTTCGATTCACCGGATTATTACGAGTTTTTCTTATTTACGATTTTAACCTGGATACGTCGACGTATAGTTAAGCTTTTTATCTCTAAAAAGTATATATAATATACATACATACATACATACATACATACATATATATATATATACTCACATACGCGGAGATTCTCGCGTTATCGAAGGTAAAACTCATTCCATGAAAAATTCAAGTAGACATCGTCGCGTTTCGTTCGTTGCGTTAGAAGAGTGGAGGAGAACGAGAACGACGAGGACGAGTAGTAGGAGATCCATTCGTCGTTTCCTCTTCTCTCTTTTACTCTCGCGAGACGAAGTGATCTCGCCTCTGGAATATTGAAACGTCCATTTATAAACTTTGATCGGATTTTAATTTGGTTTGGGAGAGAGAGGGAGGATCCCGAGATAGAGGGGTAAAAGAGGAAGAGGAGTTGAGTTAAGAGAGGGGAGAGAAGGGAGACGAACCTCCGGTTAAACCTTCGCTCGCTTGAAAATCGCGCTTCCGTTTTCTCTCAGCTGTCACTCGAGAAAAGTTATGCCGGGAAAATTGACAACGACAGGAAAAAAGAGAGAGAGAGAGAGAGAGAGAGAGAGAGAGAGAGAGAGAGAGAGAGAGAGAGAGAGAGAGGAATGGAGGGAGATTGGTGGTGCTAGGGCCGTGGTTCGAAAATAAAAATAAAAAAGTTGTAAAACTCGATGTAAGCCCGATAAGCGAGCGCGTTGCACAGGAGACAGAAGCGGACGGTAACGAAATTTATCGAAGGTACACTTTAAATAGGGAGGTAGGGAGACATATATATATATATATATACGTATATATATAGAGAGAGAGAGAGGAAGATAGAGGTAGAGATAGAGAAATAGAGAAAGAGGAAGAAAGAGAGATGCGACAACTTTTGCCCGCATCTGGTCGCAGTTAAATGAGACGCTCGCGTATCCTCGATGCCGAAAACATCTATCGGCAATAACTCTGCTCATTAGACCGTGTTGAGATGTATGCGTTTTGAAATTGTTGGAAAATGTTTTTAGTACCGTCAACGAAATCATGACCCTGCTCGTGCTCCAGAGAACCGAGAAAATCAGGAGGTGAAGGGGGTATCTACTCTTTCTTTCTTTCTCTCTCTCTTTCTCTCTCTTTCTCTCTTTCTGAACACTCTCGAACTTCGACTTTTGCAAACGTTCACTCATTTGCGAAGCACGAATTCATGCATGAATCGATTAAACAATTTTCTTTTTTTTTTTTTTAAATAACTTAGATTTTCATGTTTTATCGTACGAATAATAATAACAGTAATAATAATAATAGATTTTTCTTCGTCGATTATTTACTATATAAAATATTATATTTTATTCGAAATAAGGTTGATGGGCTTAATGAAATTATCGATGGGTATTAAACCAATAGATAGGAGCATATCAAAAGCAGTTTCTGTGATAACTATTGTTTCGTAGAGCCATCGTAAGAGTAAGCGGCTTAGAAGCTTGTGAGCAATAAGCTGTCGGTCGATATATATATATATATTTTTTTTCAAATTATAATACGATACTTACTACTCGTTCGAATTCAATTTGGAAAATTACGTTCAATTCCGTATATAAAATAATTTACGTAGATCTCATAAGAATGTTACAATATTTGGATTTATCAAATCTACTCTCTCTCTCTCTCTCTCTCTCTCTCTCTCGTTCGCTCTTTTTCTTTTTATTTATTTCGATGAGTTTCGTGCGATAGTAGCGGACGCAAGGTTTCTCGCTCGAAAGCGCTCGTCTCGAGAGCGACGCTAACAGCGTTCCGAGACGAAAGGGAAGGAAAAACGAGAGAAAGGGAGAAAGAAGGAGAAAGAGTGAGAGAGAGAGAGAGAGAGAGAGAGAGAGAGAAAGATGAAGAGAAAGAAGGAAGACCCGCGGTAGCTCCGAGGAGTTCTTATCGGTGATTATGGATACGTCAAAAGGCCGTCGAGTGTTTAACGAGGACCATCCACCGATGGCGAGTCACCGTCGCTAATGATCGTCAGCCATTTTCTTTCATCTCGGGTGACACGTCGAAACTCGGTGTGGTCTCTCCGCGTCACCTTCCCCTTCTTCTTTACGCCCCGCGATACGCGATAGAAAGAGAGAGAGAGAGAGAGAGAGAGAAAGAGAGAAAAAAAATATAAATACTCCTCCCGATTCCCCTTCGCAACGCTTTCGCATTAACGCCGGCAATCGTTTTAATGGTCGGTAATTAGAGAGTGAAAAATAATGAAACGCGTTCTCGCGGACTATTCGCGTGCGGTATAGTAAAAAGAAAAATATAAAAAATAAAAAACCGCGTAAGATTTACGATCGTTTCGCAAACGTTCTTTTATAGTAAGTAATACCTGGTAAGGTTCGATTTAAAGACGTGCTACTATGTTTTTCTCGCGAAAAGATAAAAAGGTAGATAGATAAATGGAAAGATAGATGGATAGATTAAGGGTATGTTAAGGGTTGGTAAAGATAGATAAGTAAATGCTTATGTAAGCGAAAATATCGAAGAAGATATTCGAACTGGAAGATCGTCCTTTTCAACGTGATCGGATAAAGAGAGATTTCTTACTTCAGGTTTAATCCGACTAACGATTACAAAACTTTACAAATTTCGTCGTATTCGAGTGTGAAAAATGTGGAAGAAGAAGGGCAAAGCTGCTTCGGTGAGTTAGTGAGTATCAGAGAAAGAAAAGGAGAGAGAGAGAGAGAGAGAGAGAGGGATTGCGTAAGGACGATGTTGATCGTTTCCTGCGAAATTGTTAGCTTCTTACTTGAAAGGACTGTAAAAGGATAAAGAGAGAGAGAGAGAGAGAGTCGAGTAGAGTGAAAAGGAAAACGGTAGTTCTTACACGTCGTGCAACAGTACCCAGTAAAGGTTTCTCTCTTTCTCTTTCTCTCTCTCTCTCTTCTCTCTCTATGCGAATGCTCATTGTGCGACATTTTTAATTTCCAGCTGGTTGCACCTTCAGCCTTACACCCTCTTTATCGCGAGCGAGCAAATCCACCCCCTGCTGGAGCTTCGGAATTACTTCACGCGTGATAAATTCTTCTCGCATTCCCGTACCGTGCAATGACGACGAACATGGCGTTCGTCATCGTCGTCGACGTCTATGTTACGAGCTTGCTAGAATCGCGAACTCTACTAACGTTCTCGCGAGTTTCAAGAGGTGGGGAAAAAAGAGAGAGAGAGAGAGAAAGAGAGAAAAGAAGAAAAACTTGAATTCGGTGTGGGGAAAGCAATTTAACATAACCGTTCGACACTCGGAAAGGTAACGCATTGTAAAAACTTTCGTCTTGAATGAACAAGAGTCTAAGGTATGTAAGTATGTAGTACTTAGGTATAACCAGCGAGAAAAGAAACGAGGGTGCAAGGGCATCGTAGAAACGAGTGTACTACGTCTAATCGCTGTCGAGAATAATTTTCTTTTTTGCCCGTCCTCCTGTACCTCCTTGTCCGATCATTCCACTGTCGTCGTTACCGCTTATGTAATTGTTTTCTTTTTTTCTTGTTCTACGAACGAACATATAAACGAAGTACATATATTGACAAAGATAAGAACGTTAGTTCGATGTTATGAATTGGAACAAAAGATGTACGATACTCTCGACGAGTGTAAAAAGAAAAACAAAGAGAGAGAGAGAGAGAGAGAGAGAGATAGAAAGAGAAAGAAAGAAAGACAAAGAGAGAAAAATACACAAAGTCATCGAGATCGTTCTAAATCGTAAATCTCGCGGATGTGTTGACGATGGTAGTGGTGGGGTGAGATAGGAGTGGGGAGTTTAGTATTGTTTCCTGATCCTCTTTCAGATTCTTCCAGTTCGCGAAGCATCACGGGAAGGCGACAAACAATACTGGAGTATGGTGGATGAAAGCTAGTAGAGGAAGAAGGAGGAAGACAAGGAAGAAGATGCAGGAGGAGGAAGATGAAGAAGAGGAGGAGGAGGAGGAGGAGGAGGAGGAGGAGGAGGAGGAGAAGGAAGGTTTTGAGAAGGCCGTATTTCACGGGGATTTGAACCGAAGACATTTTCACCCGATAAATAGATGATAGGCCCGGCAGCGGCGTGTTATACACGACGGCCGATCCTTATTATAAACTCTAACTAGCTGAAGCCTCCTCTCCTGCCTATAACCTACGTTGGTACTTCGAGACGACGGGGTACGACGATATACTTGATGGGATTCCTAGCCGATGGTGCGTACAATCCTATCTTGAATCCCCTCTTCTATCTATCTATCTATATATATATATATATTATCTCTCTCTCTCTCTCGTTCTATGTTACGCTCGTTTCCACGGAACCATTCGCGTCGTCTTCGAGAGCTTCGTTCGACGTTAAGTCGAGATTCTATCGGTTTATGATGAGAAACCCCTTCAACGCAACCACTGTCGTCTCTTCATTGTTCTTCATCGACGTTACATCCCCTTCTCCACCCTCCTCTACCTATCTACTTACCTATCTACCGAATCCTAACCGATCGGTGATATTTACGAGCCACTACGTAGAAAACTTGTAGAATATCTTATCTCGAATTTATTAGAAATTTATTAGATAATTTATTAGGTAATTTATTAATAATGATATTTCTATATTCGCCGTTCGTCCAAAGGTACGTTTCTAAAGGAATCGTTTCTTCGATTATAACGAGATAATAATTTCGCGATCGTTCGTTGAATTATTAATTAACCGCAAGACGATTTAACGATACAAATTAATCAATTTGTCCCTTTTGATTTCTAAAGGACGTCCATAAGCGTTCGAAGCATTCGACCGATAAATTTCATCTCGCGGAACTCGTTAGAAACGGTCGATGGTTGAAGGTCAAAGGGAAAGCTCATTATTTACAGAACAATCATAACATCAAAGCAGCCCGATCGTGCTACTCCCGTACTCTCTCTCTCTCTCTCTCTCTCTCTCTCTCCTCTCTCTCTATCTCTCTCTATTTCTCTCTTTCGAAGAAGGAAGCAACCGAATCCGCTCTTTTCATTATCAATTTCTCTCTCTCTTTCTCTCTCATTCTCTTTCTAAATCGTCACAGGGAGGACATCTGAAAAGCCTCGAATCGCGTTTCCCTTTCATTTTTTCCTTTTTTCTCTGAATTGTCGAGCCATTGGATTATAAAATGCGCGTTTCTTCGTATTCGTACATATTTCTCTTCGGTTAGAATCCACGAATAGAAGAGATAAACTCGTATATATATATATATATATATATATATATATATATATATATACACATATGCGTGTATTACGTAGTATATAATAAATGTATGGTATCCCATACATATCCGAAAGACTGACGCGTACGCGTTCTCTTTCGCAAAAGCGATGGTCCTACACGTTGAATGTCTGCAGGAAGTTAAACAAAAAGGAATACCCCCGAGGGGATGTGCCCTCTGAATATTCTGAATCGATTAAATAATCGAACCCTGCCATCTAGTCCTCTCGGCCGTCACCTCTTTACACGACCCCGCTCTGTCCGTTTACGATACATAGAAAAGCGTACGCCAATACCTTGATACACGGCTGGTTTAGAGAAATGCGTCTATAAATATATATATATGTATGTACTTATACCTGTATATATCTACGTATGTATGTATGATATCATATTTATCTATGTATGTGTGTGTAAACGTATATATATATATATATATATATACATATATATATGTATAAAAGCGTGCATGGAAGCGAGCGAGTAAGCAAGCGCGCCCTGCCAGAAGCATTCACTCAGCTTCTTCTTTTCATATTCAAATGGTACCATTGACGCTTCAATGAATAATACTCAATGATAAATTTGTGGGCGTATTCAGGATGGACCACGGCGAGACCTTGAAACCCAACCGCGGCAAACACGCGCTGCAGTGGCACGTTTCAATGTGGGTAGAAAAGAGATAGATAGATTAAAAAGAGAAAAACAGAGAGATAAATAGATATAGAGAGAATGAGTGAGAGAGAGAGAGATGGATATGCGTTAGAAGAAAGAGAAAAGAAGATCGTGGAAGCCGATCGTACGTTAGAGCCGGTGCTCCTTCTTCTTTTTATCTTTTTCTTTTCCTTTCTTTCTTTTCTTTTTTCTATACAAGAGATCACAGCGAGAAGAAGGTGGCCACGCTCGATACCTCGCTTTCTTGGTCGTTGAACTTCGATATAACGTTTGCTCTCCCTATTTTTCTCTACCATACGATTCCTTCTTTAAATGATCCAACTGCTTCTCTTCTTCCTTTCCCTTCCTCTCCCTCTCTATTTCTTATTTTGTGATTCCTTTCAGAAAAGGTCGGACCTTCGAACTTTCCTCTCCTCCCTTCTATTCCTCTTCTACTCTCTCAACCTATCCACCCTTCTAATCCCTCACACGCCGATTCCTTCTTCGTCTTTTGGGATCACGATGAAAAAGAAGAAATCGATTTCAATGAGCCCGCCATTAACGCGACGATCATTCTTTCTCAGTGTTCATTCTTAAACGAATACCGACCTTGTGGAGAAGGGTCTGTCTTTTTTTTTTCCTCGTATTTTTCTCTTTGTTTTTGTTTGTTTCGAGAAAGTTGTTCCTCGATTATATTCGTGCTCGTCCCGTTCTTTATTTCGATTTAATACGATCGCTTCTCGCTCGTTAAAACGTTTTATAAAAGTATAATGCAAATATACGTCGTTTCTACGTACGTGAGTTCCTCGTTTGATCGACACACGGCGACGGCACTTCATCGAAATACTCTTTTAAATACCCAAGCCCCTTTTCTAACGTTATCGTATTACGCACGTAACAGAAATCAAAGGTCTTTCGATTGGGAAGTATAGAGAGAAAGAGAGAGAGAAAGAGTGAAGGAAAAAGAGGGCGATCGCCCTTTTGTTTTTAGTTTTTGCATATCGAATTTCTACGCGACAGATGTGTGTTTTTCATTTAATCGTAAAGGAAATAAATAATAGGAGAAACGATATTCAAGGACGTAGGTCTTAGGACGAGGTAGTAGTTACGTGTTCGCGATCGTTGTTATTATTTCGTAATGTAAATATATATGTATGTATAAATAATATTTCGTACTTCGTGCTATCTCGTTGTTATTTTAGTTGTTAATTTTAGTTTCAACCGAATGTATTTCGGAAGATCAGATAAGGAATATTGTGTAAAAGTGAGCGGACGATTACTTCGTTTTTTAACTTTTGTCAGTAAGTGTATATAGAGAAAAAAAAGAATATATATATATATATATATATATATATATATATATATATATAGAGGCATCGAACCGAAAAGGAAACATAAACGGCCGCTCGTGGAAGCGCTAATTCCAAATGATTAGCATCCATCCATAACGACTGACTCAGAACTTAGGATATTTTACAAGGAGTCTCAAGGAGAGATCGCAAAGTGTTAACGTTGCTTGCACCACTGGCTTTATGATATGAAACATTATGCAAAAGAGAAACAGAAAAAGAAAAAAAAAAAATTCTCGGCTCGGCCTCGTTGCCTTCCATCACGGGCTATTTCCAACTAATGAACTAATAATCCGTTCCTGCGGAAATAATTATCGGCTTAGAGTCATGGCTATCGACACCTACGGATATTCCCCTCGTTACGTTCAAGATGGAAAAAGAGGAAGTAAACGAGTAGGTACGATCTACGTATGTATGTATATATATATATATATATAGATATATGTACGTACGTATATACATACATGTGTATGTAATTACACGTATTTCTCTTTACCATTAGCTTTTGTATATATTAGATAGAAATTAACACGATATATGTAGTTAGAGAGCTTAGTTGATTCACGCACGATTTACAAAATATCTATTCCCGAATTTTTCTATTTGGAGAAATAAAAATAGAGAAGGATGGAAGAAAAGAGATCGATCGTTCGAGGAAATTATTCGTGGTCGTTGGTAAAACTTTCGAAACGTTTCGTACGGTCGACTGAAAAAGGAAAAAAAGGAAAACAGAAAGAAGGAAAAAGAAGAAAGAAAAAGTGAAGAAAAAAGTACGTAAATAGCAATGGAAAATTATAGGATAATTGGCCTTTCGGGAAAGTTTCGTTCCGAGTTGGAATAACATGTTTAACGATCCAAGGCATTTATTATTTATACGTCATCCGCGAGTTAGCGTCTTACCAGTGTTTCTCCTATACTCTCGTTCTCCTTCGTTTAAGTACTAGTGGGTGGGAAGAAAAAAAAATTGAGTTAATTGTCCGAGGTTGTAACGACCGACCAAACGAACGAACGAACGAACGAACGAACGAATGAATAGGAGTGGGAAGAGAGAGAGAGAGAGATGAGAGGGTTGCCGAGTAAAAAAAGACCTTGCTAAATTAAAAAAGAACGCAATATTTCTGTCACCTTTTTTTTCTGTCTTTCGACTGCTTCTTATTTTCATTGTCCTTTAACGATACTATCCATGAAACTGATTAACTGCTACGAGTTGTAATAGTAATAGTATTATTAATATGTAGTAATAGTAGTAGTAGGATATATAAATACGAATATAATTCGTCTTAAGGGAAGGTCGTCGACGAAATTTGCGCTAGGAACTTTTCTTCCTCGTTCGCATATAATGAAAAATAATCAAAATACTTATATAGTGCGTTGCTAGAGAAAGAGAAAGAGAGAGGAGAAGCGAGTATATAAGAAGAGAAACTCCGTGTTTAAGTAGACGGCAAACTAATGCGAATCTAACGATTGCACGGGTCATTAACCTGCAACAATCGTACTTATCCGTCTCCCGCCTTCTCTTTTTCGGGACGGCGATGATCTCCTTCCTCGATTTGCAATGAGAGCTAAGGCAACTTCTGTTTTTTTCTTTTTCTTCTTTTTTTTTGTTCTCTTGCTCTCGCCACCACCCCCACCCTCTATCTCCCCTCACTCCCTATTCCTTTTCTTAGACACACACCTGCTACACCTGTTACCTTAGGATCGAAGTTTTCTTTCGATACTTCGAAAGAGGCTCTTATTTATCAGATGGTCAGCAAATAAACAGAAAGTGGGAGAGAGAGAGAGAGAGAGAGAGAGAATGATCGACGGATTCCTTTAGAAAAGTATACAGATAAACTACTAGTCCAATAGACCGTAGACCGATTTAGCGCGAAAAGTGAGAATTACTCGCGTCGGAAGGGCGCTCGGTAGTAACTAATTGTTATTATAAACTTACAGTATAGGTTTAATCATAATAGCTTCGGGCTAATTGGATAGATAATTAAGGGTAAAGGTAATTACGAAGCGCATATACCGCATATACCAAGCTACATCGGCGGTGTACACGTTGCTTAGTAGTCGATATTGCTTTGGGCTATGACGCGTTTATGAGCTGCACGATCTGCTGCCAAAGGCTTTCTCCATCTCTCTCCGGTCCTCTCTTTCTCTCTCTCTCTCTCTTTGGTCCAATCTCCCTGTCTTTCTTTATCTATCTTTTTTTGTTTCATTGGTCATTCGAACTTTTGTCACTCTTGAAAATTCATTCATTTGATTTCATAAAGAGATATCGTACGAATGCACTTATCGTGTTTTAAACGACGAGAAATATTTTTTTTATTTTGAGGAATAATACTGAGATAAGTGACAAATTAATTAGAAAAGAGAAGAAGAACAAATTGTGCGTTAAAAAATCACTGCGTAATGCGACAAAACTCGTTCTCGTAATTATTTATCTTAGAGATCATTTAATAAGTCACTTCGTAGTTATAATATCATGCTGATGGAACGTCCAAATGGTTGTACCGTACGGTTAAATTATCAATCAAGCTCAAATGTCAAACGACAATAGCTTCGAGCTGTGGTCACTGTGTTGGCTCGTCGTCGAAGGATGATATGCGTTGTCGGAGAAATCAACATGTGCGTTAACGCTCAAGTATCCACATAAATTGCAATTCAGTTTAAGCTGTCGTCTAAACATATTGTATAATTTATCAAACAAAATTAGAAATCGTTTTATATTTTAATACAATAAGATATAAGATTATAAGATATTAGAATACATCGATATATTCTAATAAGTTAAATCCTAAACTAATGATCCATCGCTATGTTGCTTTATTGGGTAACTCCTTTTGAAAAAAAATTTCGTGATAAATAAGTAAATAAATGCATAGTGCGTTTCGAACAAAAGTGTACTAAGAAAAATTCGATCGGTCCATCGAATAGATAACATTGTTTTATCCATTTATTTTATCTCAATTTCGAAACTCTACGCTATTTTATAACACCACATGTAGAAAATAATCCGTCGTTTTTTCGAACGTATAAGTTACATAAATATATATATATATACACACACACAATATATATACGCCTATATAAATACAGCGAGATCGTAGGTGGCAATAAAATAAAAACGATAAAGAAAACAACGATATATCAGACAAAACGAGAAGTTCAATGGAGTTTTCTCTTTCTCTCACTCTACCTCTCTCATTGTGAAAGAGGCGTTGTTGATCGTCCAACGTGAAACACGTCGACTCGCACGGACTCGAGCTGAACAGATCACTGACGCGAGTCATTATATCGTGAATCGAAATATGGTAGGGGGTGGAGGAGAAGGGGGAGGGAGTGGGTGGAGAAGCTTGGGAAGAAGAGGAGTGTGAGGGGTAGGAAGGGTTTCTGTCGAGAACATAGAATGACGTAGAAAGAAGAAAGAGGATGAAAAGCGTGCAAGAAAGAGAGCGAGAGTAAAGTTGGGCGCTGGGGTGAGGTGGGAGGGGGTGGTGATGGTGACGATGGTGATGGTAGTGGTAGATGGGTAGCAGGGGCAGACGGAGTTGCTGATTATTTGTATTTTGTCGGGTTGGAGCACTCGAGTGCGGCCGTCGCGCAGCCACAATGCATGGAAAGGCAGATAATGACGAGTACGCAGGAAATACAAACGAATATGCCACGAAGTGACACCTCTCAATGATGCTCTCTATATTTCTATCTCTCTTTTTATCTCTCTCTCTCTCTCTCTTTTTGTATATCTTTTTTTTTTGTATCTCTCTCTCTCTCTATTTCTCACACACGTACTCGTGCACACACTTAGAATCGTCCTTCTCTATCTCTCGTACTCTTGCTTTATCTTTGTAAATTCTCTCTCTCTCTCTTTCTTTCTCTCTCTGTCTCTTTTTCTGTCTCTCTCTTGTGCACTTGGGACGCAGGGTTAGACAGAATCGGTGCGGTCCAGGACTGTGGTGCTGGTGCCACTTCTATAATAATGGCGAGCGATGAACCCCTTGTTTTTAATGAGAAATAACGGCTCCGCTCTCTTTCTATCATTATCCCTTGTATATATATATATATATATATATATATATATATATATATATATATATATAGATATACATACATATATATATATATATATTTCTATATAGTAGCGACGTTTGTTTTCCTCTGTCGAGGCCTTTTTTATCGTTTCGCGTATCATCGTAATCCGTCGTCATCTTCGATGACGATGATAATAATAATGCAACGACGCACACACACGTACACACGTCCGAAGCAAACGGGCTCTTTTCTTCTTTCTCTTTTTTATTTGTCCGTTCCTTCGACCCAACTTTACAATTTTATTATTATCTCATATTTTTATTTTTCGTTCGAGTATATACAATCGAACTTGTAGAAAGTTATGAACCACCGATAATTTATCGATAGTCTTGATTAATAATCAACACGTAGCAGATCGAAGAGTCAACGTTAGCGTGGTGGTAGTGATGGTGATGGTAGTGGTGATGTTCAAACAAACTCACTATTATTCGTATTTGGTGTGCAAACAAAAGACGAGGAGAGTGAGAGAAGCGAGGAAGAAGAAGAGAGGTGCATTGAGCTCTCGATCGATTTGAACTCATGACTCTGGTGACGGACGACGAGTGGAGCGGTTTGAACTTGTTAACGAAGTTACAGATTCTCGTAATCAAGGAGAGAGAGAGAGAGAGAGAGAGAGAGAAAGAGATAAAGAGAGAGAAAGAGAGAAAGAGGGAGATGGAGATGAAGATGGAGATGGAGATGGAGAAGGATAGAAAAGGGCGTAGGTACATCGTGTGTAGATATTCAATATGCCGTAGCTGTTAGCAGTCGACAATGTTATTCATATATTCAGATCCTGCAGCATCGCGGTCGCACGTGTTTTCCTTTAATATCCCACGAAATATCTGCTATAGGGTTATAGAATTTTGTTAAATACTTCGATACGACGTTACGACGTCGGCTCGTTGACGACAAAATTCCTTCATCCCCCTCTTTCCTCTCCCCTCATCGCTATCTCCGTTCTGTCGTAGAATAAAATTATTTTGTTAACGATATTACTCTTAGAATAAAATTGAAAAATGACGAGCATAAGATCCTTCCAACGTCCTTCATAGAATTTCTTTAATAATAAAGAGGATCGCTCACGAAATCGTATCTTCTTTTTATCATTTTTTTTTTCTTCTTTTTCCTTTCTTTTTTTTATGGCGTTATGAAAAAGGTATCAATCTTCATAATACATATAACACCCTTGTTGTCTCTTTCTTTCTATATGTATGTATATATATATTTCTCTCTCTCTCTCTCTCTATTTCTCTTTCTCTCGTCGTCGATTCTCTTATCGAGTAAACGAGATGATCTGAACCGTCCAATCGAAATATATATATATATATATATATATATATATATATATATATATATATATATATATATATACGGAAGAACGTTAAATACGGAAATACGAAAGAAATAAAGAAATAAAGGAAATTATTTTAATTTAAGATCCGAGATCTCCAGATTGCGTCTTCGTGTTCCTCGACGATCTATGTTCGAGAGATACATCGAGGATAAGGGTTGTATCGAGGATAACGGGCTACGAGAGGAAGCAAGAGGAGGTAAAGAAGGAGGTTTGCTGGAGGTTGAGGAGGTTGAGGAGGTAGATGAGGCAGAGGAGGAGGTGGAGGAGGTGGAGAATGGAAAGACGAAGTCTCGGGGTAATGGGTATTGGAAGAAATTCTCCGAGCAACCCCTGCAGGCTAGACACTAAACACCGAACGGCGGGGGCGCAGTTTGTCTTGGCCCATTAGGAGAAACGCTAGTTGGCTTGCTCTAGAGGGGGTGGTTAGAGCGATAGGGGGTAGAAAAGAGGAAGCGGTTGTTTTATGGCCCGGCATCTGTTCGACGATCGTCTCGTTCCGATACCACTTTATCCTCGGCGTTAGCTGTTTCCTAACTGTTTGCGAAACAAGTCCTTATACTCTCTCCCTAGTTCTCTCTTTCTGTCTCTCTCTCTCGATCTCTCGATCTCTGTTTTGGCCTCCGAAAGGTTCAGGATAAAACGCATTTTACTATCCGCCGTTTCCCTTGCCAGGATTTTTCTTACTATTCTCAATCTTTTTTATCACGATTTTCTTCTCTCTTGTATATTTTTTTTCTTTCCTTTTATATTTCTTTTCTGTTCTCTATCTCGTTCGATATATGTACATACATCGATAAGGGATATTAACGAGCGTTAAGAAAACGAAGAGAAGAAAATGAAGTGAAGCAAGTAAATCATTGGGAATCAGTCGTAATGCGATAAGACGAACGGAGATATGATAAGACTCGCGAGAAAGACGAATGACGAATGATCTTCGAGGAAAGAATCGGTACCGTACGAGTTCTTTGTAATAGATGCGGTAGATCTTTTTTTTATTATGAAACACGGTTAGCAGGTAGCAATAAATAAACGTAGACGAGGAGTGCAGGGAGTCGGCGATAATACGTGATCCCCTTCCATTGAATATTTAATGCTAAGTACTCGGTGTATCTGCATAACCCTCCCTCTCTCGTACTCATCGGATTTTATATAGAACACAAACGCGGACGCTCGCGTTCGCTCGCTCGCTCGCTCGAGCCTATTCTCGGCAAATGCACACACACGCGCACACACGAACAAACACACATACGAGTATATAAGGTATTGGTAGATATTCTACTTGTACGTGTAATATACTTATGTATGGCTCTCGTAGTTGGTGGAAGGAAGGCGAGAGCATACGTAACGTGGAAACCGGGTAGTAGGCTGAGGGAGCCACTATTGAGTCGCAACACAATAAAATAACACGAAATACTTGCCGGAGAGTGGTAGGTAGAGACTCTCGAGGTTTGGAGTGGGAGGAAAATGGGGGAGTGTGAGGAGAGTATGAGGGGGAGGGGGGTTGGATATGGACGAAACCTTCCGCGGAGGGATGCGGAGAATCCTCGACGTTGCTGGTTGCTGGTTGCTGGTTGCTGGTTGCTGCCGTTGTTGCTGCCGGTGTTCCACTACTACCACCTACCACCACCATCACCACCATCGCCACTGTATCTGCTTCTACGTTAACGTAAGTGGGGACGCTGGTTCCAACCACCACCGGCGTGTGTATGCATTATGCACGAAGATAATGCTCTCGGATACTTTGTCTATATGGGAATAACGCGAAAAGCCGTAGAGCGTGGGTGCTACGAATACGAACGTAACTCTTTACGCGAAAAGCGCCGGCAGGAAATCGAGATCGCTCGAGCGAATCGCGGAAAGCTTCTCTTCTCTCTCTCTTTCTCTCTCTCTCTCTCTATCTCTATCTCTCTCTTCTCTTTCTTGCCTCCGGGAGAAGAAGAGTTTCGGTACTCTCGAAAGATCTCTTCTCGTCGGTCCACGATAGTTTCCATCTCGCTTGAGACGTTTCTTTTTCTTCTTCTTTTTTCTGCTTCTTCTTCTTCTTCTTCTTCTTTCGTTCTTTCTTTCTTTCTCTCTCTCTCTCTCTCTCTCTCTCTCTCTCTCTGCCTCATTCCCTCCCCCATCTCTCACTCTCCCCCCTTTCTCTCTCTCTCTTTTTTCTGTCTCTTTTTATGTAGTTTTTTCTTTTCCCTTTTTTTTTTTCTATCACTTAACATCCCGAGGAGGATAACATCGTTTCGTTGTTATAATACAAGATGTTTTATCGAAAATTTAGTATTAAAAATATATTACTAGAAATATATTACTAGGAAAACTTGTTAGTTTTTCAAGAGGAAAATTTTATAATAATACTATATTAGATGATAAATAAATAAATAAATAAAGCTTCATATATATATATATGTACTTTTTTTTTTTTTCTTGAATCACGAGGATCAGGGAGGTTTAATCGTGGGTAAAACGTTTGTGTAACAACAATAAAGATCGTCCGTTTGCTCAAAGTCCAAAGTTAATTACTTCATCGACGAATTCTCAGTGCAACGGCGGGCTCGTAAAGCGACTCTAAGAAATCAGGGAAACTTCGACGTGGGCGTAACAACATCCGGTAGAAGTTACAACGGCGTGAGACTTGCGAGACAAAAGTAATTTACCGTTGCGTCGGACTACCTTCCTGGTTGCTTTTAAGTGTGTGTGTGTGCTGCGTAGCATGCATGCATGCGTGCGTTCGTGCGTGCGTGTGTTTACAAGAAAATCTCAAGGGTGAATCGGTCCAGCAGGTGAGGGCAAGGGAATACACATGTACATAGAACCATTGTTATCAGATCGAATGGTTGTATTAAAAAAAAACATATATATATATAAATATATATAATATATAGCTATAGAGATATTATAATAAAAAGAGGATACGCTAGAAGAAATTTAAGATAAAGACTCATAGCTTTGGATATATAGCTATGCTTTGATATAATATATATATAAAGTTTGGGAGTACATAAGCTACGTGCATATATATATAGATATAGATATAGATATATATATATATGTAGATATATGGAGTCGTATCGGCGTAAGCTAACCTAAATTCTGAATAAAACGGAGGGTTGCATAAGAGATCAGGCGCGTGATGAAAAACAAACAGCGGTTTAGGTTTGCTGTTTGATCTTCGGGCCGGGCATTCACAGAACTCTCGAGCCTCGCGGTATTATCTATTGACTGCGTGGGATCACGTGTGTGCACCTACTGCACCGACGTTCGAGAGAGAATGAGCGAAAGGAAGAGAGAGAGAAAGATAGAAAGAGAGAAAAAGCGAGAGAGAGAGAGAGAGAGAGGGTGGCTTCTGATACGTCTTCTGACCCTGGTCGCAACGAAAACTACGGCGTTGAAGCTTTTCAGTCAGCTATCGCGTCTGACGACGACGACGACGACGACGACGACGACGACGATGAGGACGGGTCTCGTCGTTACTGCTGTTTGGCATTTGGGAATAGCTTTTATGCGGCAAGCACCTTTCATCTTCAATGCTCGACGATGCACTCGAAGCGCTGTGAAAGAGAGAACCCCGTTACGAAATCTACCCTCCTTTTCGTACAACCAGATTCACGATCCTCTTTCTCCCTTGCACCGGCCATTTTATCGACTACAACTTTTTACCGAGTTCCAACTCTTTTTGAAATAACCTTGCCTTTTATCTTCGATACATATACGAAACGTTCTTATATTTCTACATAGATAGACGTTATACATATTTACATACATACATGGACACACGTGCGTTTTCAAATAAAATTTAATAGCAGTGATACGTTTCGTATTAATCATTCAAATCATTTCGATGACGTTTCTCTTTTCCCTTTTTTTTTTTAATTGTTTAATTCTCTTTTCCATGTTTCCTTTTTCTTTCTTTTTTTTTTCTTTCCTGTTTGGAAAAGTCTCGAGAAAATAGAATACATAGAGGAAAGGAGGATGGACATTCAAAGGCCGGACGAACACTAATCCGTAGGTAACCCTCATTAGTGACGAGTCGCTATCTACCCCGGGTATCGTCTGGCACTCAATTAAGCTTCGTCCCTCCGTTCGTCGTTCTTGATTTTCTTTTCGAAGTACGTACGTGTGCGGCTATCTTTCTCCTACTCTTCTCCCTCCCTCTCTCTCTCTCTCTCTTTCTCTCTCTATCTATCTCTCTTTCTCTTTTTCACGTTGAGCATCGATCCTTTCCGGAGGCGAAACGACACTCGTCAAGAGAAACGTCGCGAATTCTACGAGCAACGACGTCCTTGTAATTTGTCGAACAACTATTGACTGTATCAATGATCAAACCATCCGAGATACTTTATCAATGAAACTTTTTTATCGATCGATCGTAGAATCGTAAGTCGAGAAACGTCAATGAACATTCGAAGGAAGCTCGTACGACTTAGGTCAAAAAATTTGCGAATGATCTAAAGAGTCAATAGGAACATTGGACAAGACTATCACCGTGGTGTTGGGCTTTCAAGTGGCTCCCTGAGAGAGACCCTCCTCACCGAGGGAGTTTCGAGCGAGGTAGGGGGGAGGAGTACGCGCGGTTAGTTGTAGTAGTCGATATAGGGTGGGTGCGGACGAATGGATGGGTGCTTGGATATACATACATTTTCCATTTCTCTCTTTCTCTTTCCTTCTCTATTTCTGTCTCTCTTCATCTTGATATTTCTTCTTGTTCTTCTTCTTCCTCCTCTTCTTTCGATTTCTACCTTTGCTTCTACGTTGTTATTACATGCACGCTATTTTTGTATACTCTTTCTCTCTCTTGCTCTTTCTTTATCACTCTTCCTTTTTCATTCCGTATTACATTTGTCTACCTCCTCCTCCTCCTCCTCCTCCTCCTCCTCCTCCTCCTCCTCCTCCTTATCATCCCCATCGGTGAAGGAAGGAGAATCTTCAGCCCTCTCTCCTTTCACTGTTGCCTTATTGAATATCCCACGAGTGGAAAATCAGTTGAACCTGTCTGAAAGGAGACTACGAAATACACCACCCTATAGATATACCACCCTCCACCCGCCAGGCAAGCACACCCTACCTTTCTTCTTCCTCCCTTTCCTTTCCTTTCCTTTCTTTTCCTTTCCTTTCCTTTCCTTTCCTTTCTAGATACCTCGAGTTATCGCGTTCAATGCGATTTCCTGCCGATCAAAATCGGATCGCGGAAGAAGAGCATGTTCTTTTCGAGGGAATAGAGGAGTGTACGTATGTACGTGTGTGTGTATGTGTATGTACCTATTATCGTTCGTTTGTATATACGTACGTGGCTTTGAGGCGAGCAGCAAATTGTCGTTACGGATTTCCAACGGGGTAAGGGGGGAAAAAAAGGGAAAGAGGGTGACTCTCTCGAACGATTCGCCCTTTTTTTCTGTTTTTTTTTCTCTTCTTTACCACGATGCGACGTGCTTCTTTTCTTTTTCTTTTCTTTTCTTTACCTTTTCTTTTTTTTTTCAATTACAATGCGCACGCGTTACACTCGTCGCGAAATTTCTATGGGAATTCAGACAGATATTCCGAATCCTTGCTTCGATAATAATATTTCGAGATAATTGTTTGTCGGTATGAAGAAAATTTGATCGTTTGAATAAGATATCGATATCTTACGTTATCTCATATGCATTTGTCGAAATCGTTTTCTACGGTGGTCTGAGAAAGGAACGTGTTGATATTTCAAAGAGTATTTTTTAAACGGTACTCGCATTTTTCACTTTTCACTTTATTTTGCATTCCGTATCGGTTGGTTCTAGATATCAAGGGAAAGGAGGGAAAACTGAGGGGTGGGAGGGGGAGGGGAAACACGACTCGTTCTCGAAACGACAACGGAAAATGTCACGTTTGACGTCTCCATGTATCATCCGTCGCTTTCCATTACATTGCCGAGCTATAATATCCTCGTGGATACGAGACGACGTAAGACGAGCGCGATACGATATAAATATATTTAACGGGGCATTCGCGAGGGGTAGACACGTCGTAGGTAGGGCGAATAAAAATGAAGGGGAAGGAGGAACGCAAAGTAAAAAAAAAGAAAAAGAAAAAGAAAAAGCAGAAAGGAAAAGAAAAGTAAGAAGTGGGAGTACAGAGAGATATACGGAGAAAAGAGTGATACTAAATTTGATCGTTCGTGTCAAACAAACGTCATGTCTCGACGAAATTGTTTTGTTCGCGTAATCGAGGATAATCTCGATCGTCTCGAATTTGAATTTGGATGGACTTGATTAAAAAAAAAAAAAAAAAAAAAAAAAGAGAAAAAGGAAATGCAATCGTATCTTAAATGTATGTTATAATATCAGCGTTCATACGAGGGATACTTATTCGTGAAAAAAGAAAGAAAGAAACAAACAGATTATTCATTTACGATAAACATTGATAGAAGTTCGTTCAGTTTAGAAAACACCACTGCGATAATTCGCCAAGGGTTTAATTCGGATAGATGACGGTGCGAATCGAGTTTAGAAGACGTTCCACGTATTTTTTCTTTCTTTCTTTTTTTTCACTTCTCGATCCTTTCGTCGGTCTTTCTCGTATCGTCGACAGTCACGCGAACGTTTGATCGTTATTTAAGAAGCGAATAATATTAATTAAAATGTTCTTTTGCGGCGCAAAGTACTTTACTTCTTCCCTTGCTTCGGAAGTCGCGGGGGTAGAAAAGAGTCGGGCGCAAGAAAGAGAGGAATAGGGGGATGGTTAAAAGGAGAGAGAAGGAGGGAGAGAGAGAGTTAGAGAAAGAGGGTGACACGAAGAAGAAGAAGAAGAAGAAGAAGAAGAGGAGAAGGAGGAGGAGGAGGAGGAGGAGGAGAACAGAACGGGAGACTGCCGGCACTCGACTTGTCGTTCTTTGTTGGATATTTATACGTTCGTTCGTTTTTTGTTTATACTGTGGAGGTCTGAGAACCCCGTCTTATTTGCACCCTTCTCTCTACCTCCGACCACTCTCCTTCGTCGAATGATTTTCTTTCTTTCTTTCTTTCTTTCTTCCTTTTTCTTTTTTTTCGTTTTTTTCTGTTTTTTTTTTTTTTTGTAAACGCGATCATCGCTGGCGCACCGTTGCTGTGTAGACGAAGACTTTGACAATCCTTTAATCGGTACGAGCTACTGAACGAACGAACGAACGAATGAACGAACTAACTGTGATCGTGACTGAAGTAGGAGGAGAAAATTAATGGACGCTTTCGAATGAATTTTATTAATTGAATCGCACGCGGGGGTGCCGCCGTTCGACTTGAGCCGAAGAGAAGAACGTCGACCCTTTTTCTCGAATGCATTTGTAGTGACTTGTTGCAATTGGGTTCTTGTATCATCCCTCTATTCTACTCTCTTTCTCTCTCTATTTTTTTCTCCCTCTCTTTAACTTTAACCCTACTCCTTAGCCTGTTAAAAAGAGAGAATAATCTGACGCCAATTGGCATTCTCTGGATTTCGTCAATCAGCATCAGTACGAACGTACTCATTTCTCCTCCCAATTTACGTTTCCATTATATTACACGCATTCGAATGATCAGAAATTTCTTTTTTTAATCATACCCGAGAAACTCAGTGCGTAATATTGAAAAATAATTTTCGATAGTGGAACGTCGGCGATGCGATAAAAATGAAGAAAAGAAAATAGAAGAAGAAGAAGCAAAATAACCAAGTGACAGAGATAGATAGACAGACAGATAGATATATAGATAGATAGATAGATAGATAGATAGATAGATAGATAGATAGATAGATAGATAGATAGATAGATACATACATAGATAGAAGAGAGGAGAGAAGAGGAGAGGAATGGAAAGGCAAAAGGGAATATTTACGTGGGCGTAGAGAACGCGAAGAAATAAAGAAAGAGAAAGAAAAAGAGACAGAGAAACAGAAAAAGAGAAACAGAGAAAGAGAAAGAGAAAGAGAAAGAGAATATGCGTAGGAAAAGAGCGATAGGTGGTTGTAGGTGGGAGTAGACAGAGCATAAAAGGAACACTAGTAGGTATTAATATTTAGCATCTCTGAAGCCGGCCGCATTGAAGCAACTCCAGTGGATGGGAATCCAGCAAGCGACGACCACCCTGGTAACCACCCTAGCGCGAGCATCAGCAGTAGTAGTAGCAGTAGCAGCACCACCAGCACCGACACCCAACCAAGGGATAGGGTAGGGGAAACTCTCTCGCGATGCGAGCCTTCGCGATGCTTCGTCGAGCCGGTAGACCGCCGCTTTCTCCTCCTCCTCCTCCTCCTTCTCCTCTTCCTCCACCACCTCCACCACTGCCGTCACTGCCGCCTCTCCGATTCTCCTTTTACATCTACACCCTCACGGTCCTACACCCCGCTATCCTCCTTCGCCGCATCTCTTCCTCATCCTCCTCCTCCTCCTCCTCCTGTTCTTTCTCCTCTTACTCCTACTTCTCCTCTTGCTTCTCTTCGTTCGTTCGTTCGTTCGTTCGTTCGTTCGTTCGTTCGTTCGTTCGTTTACTCGCTCGCTCCCTTGTACTTCTTCTTTCTCTCTCTATCTCTTTACGGTAAAATATGTAAATCTAACCAATATTTCTAAAGATATAGCGGTATGCACACGGCGGGGGCTCTTTTATGACGGGGGCCAGAGCGCGAAAGCCGCGGATACCGCGTTACAGAGCTCCAGGGTGTGCTTGCGTTTCTACTCCTCTACGCTTACACGTGCAGATATCTTTCCTTGTATTAGTGTGAGGAATCAGCCTAAATACACGAGAGAAACGTAGAGTGAGAGAGAGAGAGAGAGAGAGAGAGAGAGAGAGAAGAAGCGATGCTAAAAGAGGGTTTGACTGTTACGTGTGTTGTACCTAGGTAGATAGGTATGCGTCTTCTCTGTTAGATACGTTATACGTCTATGTCTGTATCTTTCTCTCTTACAAGGGGGAGGGGGTGTATATATATATATATATACATGTTCTCGACGTACACGTATTTGAATGGAGCTTGAATATCGTCCATGAATATTTCGCAAGTTCCTATTTAAAAGAACGCGAGGCGCGCGTTCGTTGTAAGATATGATACTCGGGCGCGGACCACCTCAAACCTTTCTCTCTCCCTCTCCCTTTTTCTATGGGAGGTGGAGACGTTATACGGGAGTGCGGAAGGTGCTCGAAAGATCGATAGTGAACACGAAGACTGTCTCGCGATAGGGGTAGGGACAAGAGGGCCGAACTGCGTTCCTTTTACTCTCTATCTCCTTACTTTCTCTCTCTCTCTCTCTCTGTCTCTCTTTCTCTTTAACCCTTTATCTTTTTTATATCATGATTTCTCGATACAATTTCACCGAGCGAAGCTTTGCTTAACATCAATCTAATTAATTCAATATCATAATGATATCTCAGTAAATACTTCGAATTCTATCGAATCTTTGTCATTTTTAGGGTCGATTTTTAGGGTTGAAGGTTAGGGGTTAGAGATTGGTAAAGAGCAGAGAGAAGGTTTCAAAGAAAGGAAAATAATAGGAGGGGATGGCTGATGGGGTGCAAGAGGATCGGCTGCAAGCTTCCGGGCATGGTCTCGCGAGTTCCACCTAGTCCTCCTCTTTCTACTTCTCTTACTCCTCCTTCTCCTCCTCTTCCTCAGGCACTGTTGTCGTCATCGTCGTTGTCGTCGTTGTCGTTGTCGTTGTCGTCGTCTCGCGCCAATTCCCAACAAATTGTAATTTCTAGAAACAAATTGAATATAAACGCGGGCGTAATTCGAATGCCTGCTGCAGCGGTACTGGTATAATAATGATGACGGTTCCAACGGAACCGTAACCGTCCTGGTAGCCGAAACGGTAGAAAACCAGGGGTGTACTAGAGAAAGACAGAGAGAGAGAGAGAGAGAGAGAGAGAGAAAGGAAGAACGTAGCCATGCGCGAAACAGCAATCTTTCGAGGCAATCTCTTTAATAAATGAAGCATACGTTCCCGCTTTTGAATTACGTAATGGCCTTACTCTCTCTCTCTCTTTCTCTCTCTTTCTCATTCTCATACCCATACTATTTTTCTTTCCTTCTCCCTCTTTACTTTCGTGCGTTCTCACTCGTCGTATGCCATGTCAACTTCGAAACGAGAGAACAACGAGATGGAACGAATTATTATTATTATTATTATTATTATTATTGTTATTATATTATATTATTATTATTATTTCGAAATTTTGGAAATGCGCCATCTTGTAAATCGAGAAAGGTATGTCGTACTAGAAAATTCGAATTTGATCGAATTTATGTAATAAACTCAAGTGAGAGTTTATTACTCGTGATGGAAAAATCGGGTGTGTTAGAGGATGTAAAAACAAAAAAAAAAAGTAAAAAGGTAGAGAGAAAGAAACAGGAGCCTCGTATATACGATGAAATATCGTGTATCGTCGGCCGTGATAAAAAAAAGACTGGCTATCCGAGCATATTTGTATTCCCTTTGTTTGATAGTTTCTTTTGGTAGTTGCCATCGGCAAATATTGTAGTCGTGAATGACCGTGCAAATAAGTAGCGTCGTCCGTTACTATTGTTTCCCGTTAAATCAAAAGCAATCCAATTCGGTATTGTGTGGTCGGTACGTTTACTTCGTATTAACAAGCGCGGGCGGGTTTGGTAGAGGGTTGGTAGATGCGTTGATATAACGACGGAACGCACGCGTGTTAAATGCAGTTATTGTGTTTCCCTGTATGACGGCGGGTAGATCTAGAATACGTGGTACACTTTATACGACTTTAATCGTCGACTCGATAAAACGAACATTTAATAGATATTTCGACGAGTCCGGATCGAGTTCGGTCCGGACCGAGTCGGACCAGGTCAGGACGGGACGGGACGGGACGGGACGGGACGGGATGGGTTGGGACGAGATTTGCGGTGCTTTACTATTTACAAAGGAAAATGTTGGAGCGCCAATATTTTTGTCGACCGAGGTCTAGTCTGACGACCTCGGACTTGTGTCAAAGTGGTATTTTCAATTGTCCACAGAGAGAGATTCTCGTGGAATTTCTCGGAAGATAGTCAGCCGTAAGAATTTGCATTTTCTCTCGTGTATCGGATACGCGGAGTTTGATACTATATATTCTAGAGATAGAATTATTTTTGGATTGGTTCGACGAAAAATTTGTTTTATTTCCATCTCGTATTACTCTCGCGTAGAGAAGAAAAAATCATCGATCGTGTTGGTTATTACTAATAAAGAAGACGTAGACGGACGAATAATCAGAAATGGTACGTTGAGGAATCTGTAGCTGGTCAGAAGAAAGTAAATTCCTTCCTTAGACGAGGGTCCGCTATGGATTGGAAGTGGATCAGGCTCGAATGCTGCCTCCTTAGGGGATGGGTATAACGTCTTAGGAATCCGACCGATTCCACAGCCGAGAAAACAGAATTCGATCGAGAATGACAAGACAAGCGGCCCATCTTTCTCCTCGCGTCCTCTTCGTTCCTCCGGAATCGTGGAATCCGGAGAATCTGCAGTTTCGTAAATACTACCAAGCCAAATGGCACCCTCCTAAAAGGAAAGACAAATCTTAGGGGATTCTGAATAGTAAGGACCGATTACAACCTTCCTCCCTCTTACTTTCAATAACTCGAAAATAGCCAACGATAGAAATTCTCTCGTGTAGTTAATTACATTTGACTTTGTTTCGCGTAGATTAACGTTGTCTGATCTTTCTTCTCTCTTTCTCTCTCTCTCTCTCTCTCTCTCTCTCTCTCTCTCTTTTAACAGAGAAAAATATTATCGATTGGAATAGTCCGTGGATTGATTTAGGAATGTTTATCCGAAATATGGGACAGATGTATGTATCAGATATATAATAATTTTAAACAAAAAGTATATCTGTTTATCAGGATATCTATTCGTTCGTCAATTTCTACAAAATTTCCGACAGATCGCCGGACATTGGCGAATATTGAAACTTTCTGATAATTGACGGACGGACGGACGGACGAACAGACACGCTTCTCAAATCTCTCACCTCCGGTGTTACTCCAGCCATGCTCCTTTAGACCCCTCTTAGACATGTCCCCATCCTCTCTGGAGCCTAAAATCGTTATGATTTTGATACTGGTATTGTGCCCAGTGACTTAATGCGATAGATACGACGCGTCAAGAAGGAACGAGAAAGGGAAAGAGCTTGACACCCCCCGTTGCCCTCCCCTATTATAATTTCTCTCGCCTTTTGTCGTCTACGGAACTGACAGAATTCACGATCTTACGGCATGCGAACGGTGACACGACGCTGAGGTTAAGTAGATGCGCCTTGACGAAGTCAATCTAATTAACTTCGAGGCCTCTCACCCTTCGCCCTAAATATTGCCTTCTTGTCCTAAATGCGGATCAGCGAATTGCTGGAGACACGTAGAGCTTGCTACGGTAGAAAGGGTTGACGGTGACGACGACGAGGACGACGACGACGTAGTGTACCAGCTTCACCAGCACCACTGTCGTTGAAAATCGTAGAGAGGGCTGCTTTAGTTCCACCTATGTATTCGCTAATCTCTCCTTTGCCCTATCAACGAATAATCTCTACCGTTTGATCAAACCGAAAGGTATTGTTTTATCCTTTTATCGTTTTGTTCAGACTTCTATCATTATATAGAGTATTTAATAATGGGCTAAGTTATTACTCACGAAAGTATAATAATAAAATAGTATAATAATAAAAAAATGTATATATAAATTCGTATGATATACGTGAGTGGTACTATGATACCAAACGTGAATCTGCGTGGAAATATGTGTTGCGTAGAGAAGATTCGAGGAGTTCGGTCGCTCGAAGGGTAGTAAGACACTCCATGCGGTGCGGTACGATGGAAGGAGGTAGAAGGTGGATCTCTTATTCAATACGGGTGTATTGTTCGCGTCTTATCGTAATATCTCATAATTAATATCTCAGCATTGTTGTATGGATGGATAGGCAGACCTTCGCTGCCAGAGCCAACTGATAGCGAAAGCGTTTGTAGGAGGCAGCTCTCTCGCGTTCTCTCTTCTCTCCTCCTCTTCTTCTTCTACCTCCTCCATACCTCTCTCTCTCTCTCTCTCTCTCTTTCTTTCTTTCTCTTTCCTCTCTCCCCGTTCCTCCTTCAATCTTTCTCTATCCAGTCGTGCACCGTCCTTTGCCATATCTCACTTCCTCTCGAGACCAAAGCTTGGCGCCTTCTTCGACCGAGTTCCACGAAAGTCCTGTCTTCGGTCCTCGAGACGATCCCAAATGCCGATAAGAGATTGCATATCCTACCGAAGAACAGAGAAAGAGAGAGAGAGAGAGAGAGAGAGAGAGAGAGAGAGAGAGAGAGAGAGAGAGAAAGAGATGAGTAGATCCAGGACTCGTCCTTTAAAATCTCATCGGATGTGACGCGATTCGTCGATATACGTTGAAACGATGGCTCTTAAGAAAATTAATTACTCAAATTAATAACTACGACTTTATCTATTACAGCAGAGAAGCCATTGAGATACAAGATAAGCGATTAATCAAATTAACGATGTCTATTCGAAATTTTCAATAATTACATCTTAGGAATAAACCATCCATCCAAGTAGAGTTAGAGAGACAGAGAGAGAAAGAGAGTAATTAATTCGAGAATAGAATATCAGTGGCTGTAGTTAAGCGAGAGGACATACACGTTCGAGTTGGACGTAGGGAATATCTATCCGTGCCAATAGAGAAATGCTTGCATTTCAACTGTACATGCATTCAATTACAACATGTATATATGTTGAACACACACACACATATACACGTATACGTATATCTATCTATAAACCATTGGAAGGACTCTTGGTTGATATCTTAGAAGCAACGTTAGCATTGAGCTTAGGACCAAGGCGATACGGTGTCCTCCCAAGATGGACTTGCTCTCCACTATCCTGTCTGTTTATCGTCTGTTCCAACACTTGGAGAAGCATCTCTTTCTTTGTTCCGAGGTAGAGCGAAAGCTACGGGATTCGTCTTAGAGTTCAAAGCTTCTCTCAGTGGCTGTCCTTCCATCGTTTCGTCCTAATTCGCTCTTCTCCTCATCTTTGGACACTCGAGACGAACTCTCGACCGTTAGCCTTTACAAAGGATCGAGGAAACGTTCTTCCTCTCAATAGTGTGAGTGAATCGTTAGTGAGTCGTCGGGACAGTTGGCCGGTCCTCGGTCCGTCGTGTACAAACGATCCTTGGACTTTGATCCATTAACGTTGGATCTAACGATGGATGCACCGATAAATTTAACTCCGATCTTCATCTTTCGACAGAGTTAATAGGAAATTCTTAAAAATTCATGGGGATCTTCCGACACGTTGGTTGTTTCTTTTATTTTTTTTTTTCCATTTCTTTCTTTTTTCACCAGAATAAACAGATAATCGATCGTCAATTCGATTCTCGTTTTATCGATTTAAATATCGTTAATCGATCTCATCTTCTGATACGAAGATTTTAATTTCGAGAAAAGAAATACAAAAAAAAAAAAGAAAGATATCTGTAACCAAATGTTCGATGCGAGATAATCGATCTCGGCTGACGCGTGCTTCGATGGCTTTTTATTTTCTTCTCTTTCTTTTTTTTTCTTTCTTTCTTTCTCTTCTCTTTTCTTTTTCTTTCTTTTTTATTTTTCCTCTTCGAGGGAGAGTTTCCTTTCTGTTTGAATATTGTTATCTTAACGAGGTGCAAGTATTTGCTTTTCAGATAAAACCGTGTCTAATAATTCGTGCATTCTCTTCGCGAAACGCGCTTTGATAAATAAATTTGGCTTGATCGTCTACAGAGAAAGAGAAAGAGAAAGAAACGAAGAGACAGAGAAAGAGAGAGAGAGAGAGAGAGAGAGAGAGAGAGAGAGAGAAATAAATAGAGAAAAGAAGAAAAAAAAAGTAAAAAAAAAAAAAAGAAAAAAGAAAATTCATTCGAAATACTACCTATCGACTATCCTCGGCTAGGGTAAAGGCGAATCCTGGAATACTGTGAAAGTCGAGGGGTTGAACGATAAGTGGTTGTAGTAAAAGCGAGAGAAAGAGAAAGAGAAAGAGAAAGAGAGGTAGCAAGTAGGGGTTAGTTGGGTCCGCGAGCACTTTGGCTATCTTTCTTCAGGTGGTTTTCGA
Source organism: Vespula vulgaris (assembly GCF_905475345.1). Classification (NCBI taxonomy): domain Eukaryota; kingdom Metazoa; phylum Arthropoda; class Insecta; order Hymenoptera; family Vespidae; genus Vespula; species Vespula vulgaris. The sequence continues at coordinate 2,978,450 of NC_066602.1, read as the reverse complement.
GGCGTACGAATCCGTGAAGAGCGAGACACGAGAAAGCGACGTTGGAATTGGGGGTGGCAAGGAAGATAAGGCGAATCAAACCGTAAATAACTGCGGAACGGCGGAAAGGAAAGTACGCGTGGGCGGACGGGGGGAGGGATGAGGGATGAGGGATGGAGAGAAGGAGGGAGGGGTTGAACGATCGGGGAGGAGGGGTATGAAGGTGGGACGACGCCTCGCCAGCTGCAAAACTCGCCGAGTTTTATAGTTGAATCGCATGACTCCGAATCTCCATACATTCCATGTATTCTCTCTCGTACTCTCTCTCTCTCTCTCTTTCACTCATATATACTCTCTTTCTCTCTCTTTCACTCGCTAGCTTTTTGCTCGATTTTCCTCCACCTTTTACTTCTTCACCCTTTTTCCCTTTCCACCATCACCAGCACCATCACCAACCACCAGCAATACTACCACTAGCAACAACCATCACCGACTACCATCCCCGTTCCAAGTTTCATATCTATTTTTATATCGCCGTGGCTTTCTACGAGTCTCAGTCAACCCACCGGGTTCACCTTGCCAACCTAGGAGGTGGAGTAACTGTATCTGTACGTTCGAAAGGGTGTCCGTGTGTACGCGCGGAAGTCTACGGGGAATGAAAGAAGATAGAAAGAAAGAAAGAAAGAAAGAAAGAAAGAGGATACGATTAATTACGTATTCCTAGACATTTTTCTATGGTTCATACACGCCACAGGCTCGTACTTCATCCCCTATCGCTCTACCGGCAATACAGCGCTAGTATACCATTGAATTAGGAAAATGAAACAAAAGGAAATAACTCATGGGAAAATTTTTTTTCATTCTACGACGAATAAGCAAGCGTTAACCAGCGGTATACGGTTAAGCGTCGTATAATCCGAGTTAGTTGTGTTACCACTTTGATGGATTTTTCAAAAACGTTCGTTGGCCTATGCGTCAAACTAGATGCCATTTTTAATGGGAATCGAGAAAACTGGTTTGTCGAGGAGTATCAGGAAAAAGAAAAAAATCGTAGGTTATATCGGTATTGAACAAGAAGGTAAAACCTTTTGATGGAGTAAAGGAGGTGGGTGGAGGAGGGGGTGGCTGAGGGATCGTTGGCAACGGAAGCCGCCGGTGAGGGGGGAAAGGAGAAGTAAAGGGAAACGGTGGGGAGGATAAAATGCAGGCCGAACTCGGCACACTAATGCCAAAAGTTTTAACGAGTTTGAGTGATTGCGGTCGATGTAACCGCAACAATAATAGCAATAGTAATAATCATGCCACTGCTCCGAGGCGGTACCAACTTATCGCGATGCTCGGTTATAAAAGGCCCGCTTTGTAGTGAGCCACCCATCCATCCATCCACCCACCCACCCCATCCACCACCAGCACCAGCACCAGCACCAGCACCCCAGCACCAACCACCATCACCACCGTTTCCTCCTCTTCCACCTTTTCTCTCGCTCCTCCTATTTCTTGCTTTCATCGTTTCGCTCGTTTCGCCACTCGAGAAGAGGAATTTCTCCGGACGGAAGAAAAGAAACCGTTCTACCGGTATAAACGGCGAAACCAAATTTACATTCTCCCACTAACGCCGATAACCATCGAAAGAGAGTGTATATGTATGTATGTATGTATGTATGTACGCGCCCGTGTATATATATCCCTTTTGATGTCTCTACGAGAATTGAAATAGAAAAGAATATTTCATATTTTGTCGAAGTAATAATTCGAGTCGTGCGATCGAATTAATTATCAATTGAATTTAATTATCTTAGTATGGTTATAATGGATCGATGGTATTTCTTTTTTTTTTTTTTCAGATAGGTTGGAATTTGGGATCGAACCAATCCGGATTGGCCACCAAAGCTTTGGTCTCTCTTTTTTTTTTTCTTTCTTCTAAGTGATCGATCCACCCCTTTTCCATCCCTGAGAACAATAATCTTGTCTAAGAGTTAATATATCGTTTATAGGGAGCGTGCGAAATATAGAGACGAAGAGGATAAGGATGAGAGAAAGCTAATGCGATATGAAATTCTAACATAGTGGAGAAAGATATAGAGAGGACAGAAAAAAGACGAACGATCGTGAGAAAGTTGAAGTGCGAGGGAGAGGAGGAAGTCGGAGGGAAAGAGTCGAACCGATACATCACTTCGTTCACTGTGGCGAACGGACTCGACCAAAATAGCAATTACCTTTCCGGAATCAAATGAAATAAAATTGCATTATCTGGCATGCCATTGGACGATCAATCATTGTACGTCTTTCAGTACGATTTCCTTTTTCGAGAATTGTTTATATTTTTTGCAAGACAGTTACTCTTACTTTCTATGTAATAATAATCATTGCAAACAAACGAACAAATAAATATATATATAAAATTTTACTGCAATCGATCTTAACGAATAATTTCCAATTCTATTCGATATCTCGATATTTTATAAAACGATCTGTTCGTGATAATTCTTTATCTATTATATATACAAATCAATGCACAAGTATTAAAAATGATAATAATAATTATTAGTATTGTTAAAACAATAATAACCGGGAATAGATTTTTTCTGAAATAAAATCGATTGAATAAGAGAGAGAGACAGGACGATAGAGGAAGAGAAAGAAAGAAAGAGAGAAGGTGGAGAAGAAAAGTGGGAGAGGAGAGTGGTGGGTTGGGTCGGGAGGTGGGAGTATAGGGTGGATGGGTAGGAGCGACGAGTTCCGCGGCAAATTTCCATTTAGAATCGGCGCAGCGAATAGGCGGGCGTCGTCGTCGTAGTCGTCGTAGTCGTCGTAGTCGTCGTAGTCGTCGTCGTGGAGTTGGTTAGCGTTAATTGTAATGCTTTTTGGCCCATACGCGATTACACGATGAAATAATCCCTCATTTATGAGTTAAGTGGTCTGTGGAACTCGACGGCGCTTCTGATGAAATGCTCGTGGCGAGTGTACGCCGCCAGTTCTGAGGGTCGTTGACGAGAGAAGGAAAGAGAAACAGAAAGAGGAAGAGAGAGAAAGAGAGAGAGGGAGAAAGAGAGAGAGAGAGAGAGAAAGGGAGAGAAGGAGAGAGAGAGAGAGAGAGAGAGAGAAAGGAAGGAAGGAAGGGAGGGAGTGATGGAAGAGAGGGGTGGAAGGTCAGAGGGTACATACGGCATAACCGCGTGACTCTGCGTCGAGCTGAACCTTTGCTCGCATTATAATTACATTCTGCCATCCGTAAAATTGCAAATAATTAAGATCCGGTCGATTCAAGAGAAACAGAGAGAGAGAGAGAGAGAGAGAGAGAGAGAGAGAGAAAGAGAAATCCGTGCACCCTCTTTTATTTTTTATCCTCTTTTCAATTTTCGTAAATACTTTATATACGTACATTCAATTAAACAAATCGGATCTTTGATTAATTGAATAAACGCATCGATGATCGTGCGATTAGAAATGTAAAAAAATGTATTTCATCGATATTATTCCCCATTTTTTTTTTTTCTATCTTACGTTCTTCTCTCGCGCTCTTTTTCTTTCTTATCTCTTTTACCTTGAAAACACGGGGAATACGCGGTGAGCGAGTTTATTCGAAAGGGAGTAATGTTCGGCGACGTCGAGAAAGAATTGGATGATAGATGCAGACAATATGGCGCCATTTTTCTATCCCTGTCGGAGGAGAATTAAGCTTATACTCTTTCGCGACCAAATATCTTCGGCAGTTGTCACGTACCGTGCGTACAATCACCACCCTTCTCGCTACCCTTGGCCACCCCTATCATTCTCTTCCGAATACCACCCCTTCACTTTCACCGACTCTCCCTTTCTTGCTCTTATTCTTCCCTCTCTCCCTCCTCCTTTCTCTCTCTCTTCGTTTCTTGACAGTTTTGCAAAAGAAAGAGACAAAAAGATAACGAGGGAAGTGGAAGGAAGAGAAAGAGAGAGAGAGAGAGAGAGAGAAAAGAAAGAGTGATAAATAATACCAGCCGATTCGTTGTTTCGAGCAGAACCTTCGCAGTTATACGAATAAACGCCTGTCTTATGTGAAAATACTTTTCTACGCGCGCGCATATATGCGTGCGTTGCGTATATATATATATATATATATATATATATATGATATATAAAAAAAATATATATATAAAGATACTTTGTAACGCGTGCACACACGAGAGAAACACATATAGACGCGATATAGCGAACAGTGCTCGTATGTACGACAAAGACTTATGCCATTGTCCTTCTGCCTGCTCTGCTCTTTCCGAGACAGTCTATATAAAGGAGAAAGGAACGTTCGCGCTCGCGAGAAAAAGAGCCGCGAAAAAAAGCGAAAGAGAATAAGAGAAAGAGAAAGAGAAACGGACAGACAGAGACAGCGTCCTTTGTACTCTCGTGTGTACCCCTTTTTCTTCTTCTCTTTCTACCCTCTACCCCTATAGCTTTCTCTTTCTGTAGTTTTCCCTCTCGCACTGATCTCCCACCACCGTTTCTACCACCCACCTATCTCGATCTTTCTCGAACCTTTTCTTTCTTTCTCTTTTTTTTTTCTTTTTCTTTTTGCCTCTTTCTTTATCTCACGTAGGTACGTGGATCTATCTCTTATTCGCGCTCGTCCATCGGCTGTGTTTGCCGCTACGTAGACGACCATTAGTGGCGGTGTAAAAGCTATATTGGAAACGCGCGCGAATCTTTAGAAAGAAACTTGGAAGGGTAGCTAGTGTCGAGGATTTTTTAAACCATCTCTTCTTCCGCACTTCACTTTTCTCTTTATCTATCTATCTATCTATCTATCTATCTATCTATCCATCCATCTTGTCTTTTGTGCATACGTCCATGTCTTTACCTTCGGGCAATATTTCCATTTAACGTGATTACTGCTCGAATTTCATTCGGAGTTTTATATAAAATCCTTTTGATACAGTCGCATGGTTATGAGGGGTGAAACAGCGAAGTAAACGGTGAACGATCGATCGGTTTTACGTCCGTGTTTGCTCGATCTTTGATCTTTGAAACGAAATAAACCGATAATAAAAAGTTATTCGTGTTCGATCGTTCGTTGAAAGTTATTTATACGTTTCAAACGAAACGTCGAAATAGAATCGTACGATCGTACTGTAGCTACTTAAGCTCGATAATTACCGATTTCAATCTATTGCCCCTAAGCGGTATTCGCTAATAAATAATCGAGCCCATACAGGCAGCTTTTCGTGCATCGCTGATCCCGAACGATGCACGGTCAGACGATTGCATGTTCCGCATTGATAGGTACAATGCGACGTGATTGTACCAATCATGCGATATTATAATCAATAATACTCGCTATTAAACCCCTAACTATGCACGACTGCTATACTAACGGCTACTAATACAGCACCGATGCACCATATAACAGGTATAGCGCGGCATTAACGATACAGTGATTCTCATTTTGTTTCGTATTATCAAATTATAGTTAAAGGTAATCTCGACGTTTTCGATGCATAGAAATTAATTATATCGCGCAAGGGCATCTATTTTACTATGCTTCTCATCATAAATTTTGCGAGGATGGTTTAAAATCTATATCTATATACATATATACACGTATACGCACGCATTATATATATATATTTGTGTGTGTATACACAGAGACAGAGAGAGAGAGAGAGAAAGAGAGATTTTGTTACGAGTCATACATATATACACACATACGCATATATGTATACACGATGTAAAATAGCATTAGTATACGAAATTTACGAGGCATGAAAGTTCAGATTGACGAGTTTGACGCTATAACATTTATACAATTCTATACACGATAATACGCAAAAGAGATAGCTTATAAAAACCGTAGAAATAAACACGATACACCAATGTTTACGTATAGATGAACAATAACTAAAGCTTCGTTCGAGTAATCTCTAAATATCATTGGTTATTACTTACGTTAGTATATATCGTTTTTATTCTCGGGATATCAAAACAAACGATCGTACCGAGGCACAGAGAGAAGAGAACTGCGGACGGTTGAGGATCTCTGGATAAGAGCAAGTAAATAGAAACAGGCAGTACCAGTCAGTGCACGGTGCAAAGCAGTATAAGAGTCCTTTCAACGTTTCTTTAACAACTGTCTTTACTCTTCTATAGATACATAGATCGTATGATACCTACGTTGAAAAGAGAAAAGCAAAAAGTAGAAAAAAAGAACAAATAAAAAACAGAGGAGGAAAAAAGAGGACAAAAGCAAAATCGCTCCGAATCGCGTTCTCCTTTACAACGTACGTTACAACCATCTTTATCCAGCCAGTTGAATGACGTCTATCGTCGAAGGATCGATTTTCTAACGGAATGAAAAAGAAGCAGAGTCTGCCATTAACGCCCAACCACGTCTACGCTTACGATTCTCTTCTGGAATAAAATGACGAATGTAAGTAGATATAAACGAGATAGTAGAGGGAACACTCGTAACAACCTAAAGCTTTAGAAGGACGCGTTTTAATCGGCGGAATAGGTGGGAGCGAAGAAGAACCTGAAACGTCGTCATTAACTGCCAATCACTGCCATTCACTAGTTCGAGATGTATATATATATATATGTATTCTATAGGTAGATACGGTTTATATATATCTATAGAGAGAAAAGCGTAGATGTATCGAGGAATATAAAACGAGATGAAACGTTAAACAAGGTTAGGTAGTTAGATACAGATAAATATAAATAGAGAGTCGACCGACGTAGTAATTAACATATTATTTATTAACGAGGGGAGTAAGGAAAAATACAAAAAAAAAATAGAGGGGGAAAAAGAGAGAAAATGGGCGATTTCGTAATCGACGAATTTTGACATTGACCGTTCTCTTCGTCCTTTTATTTTTTTCTTTGTTTCTTTTCGTAAAAGAAGAAGAAGGAAAGAAAGAAAAAAGAAAAGGACGCTCGATACCGCGTATTATCTCGACTCACGTTCTCTTATATTTCTTTAATCGCTACTCGTTAGAATTTAATGAGGTAAAAAGAGGGAGAGACAGAGAGAGAGAGAGAGAGAGAGAGAGAGAGAAAGAGAGAGAAAAAAAAAGAAGGAAAGAAGGAGGCCGGGGATTCAATGCCTCTGATTTTTCACAGAGTTTTAATATTTCGCATTTCACGGAAGAAAACTTTTTTAGACGACGTAAGAGTATCCTTTGAATATACATTTTTCTGTTGAAACTGGCGTGGAAAGGAGGAGAGAGTGGGAAAATGAGAAAGTAGGAGCGAGAGAAAGAAAGACAGAGACAGAGAAAGAAAAAGAGAGATCATTAGTATAATACTTTAAACGCAAATCTATGAAATTCACGATAAGTCGAATCTTTTATCGGACGTCGCGAGTTAGACGCAAGACCTCATGTTTAAATCTCCGAATTAATAACTAGCAAACTCGAACAAACTCGACGAGGGCGAGCGAACGTTGCAGCGAGTTTTAGTTATGGCAGGGGTTACGGGGATAAGGGGTAGGTAGGAGAAGGTCGCGAAAGAAAATTAAAATTACCTGGTAGGAGCTCCGAGAAGTTAAGCGACGAATAAGGAAAAGAGAAACATGGCGACGCTATGAATTATCATTTTTATCGTACGGTACCCCTACAACCACTCGAATTTTTATCGAGCATACTTTCTCTCTCTCTCTCTCTCTCTCTCTATCTATTTCTCTCTCTCTCTCTCTCTCTCTCTTTCTCTTTCTCTTTCTCTTTCTCTTTTCGTCCTCCTAATTAATTCTGAGAATTAATTAACAGCGACAGACGCATTGTCTCGATTCTGTCCTGTCGCTATTGACATAGAGAAACGAAGATACAGGGTGAAACAGAGATAGAGAGAGACAGAGAGAGAGAGAGAGCGAGAGTGAAAGAGAGAGAGGGGGGGAGAAAGCGAGACAGAGCGACGCTCGGTTTTACTTCGTTAACGATTTCTACGTTCGCTCAGACGTTAACTTTTTCTAACAAATAGGAAAATTAAAGCCCCCGTGTCCATGCGCCCGTTCGCTTTCCGTCTCTTTTCACGGACGTAACTCCGTTCTGACGGGTATTTAGTTACGACTTTTTTATAATTAATACCTCGGGTGGTACATTAAGTCGCGAAATAGAGGCGAGAGAGAGATAGAGGGAGAAAGAGAGAGCGAGATGGCGAGAGACAGACAGAGAACGAGAGCGAAAGAGAAAGATATATATATATATATATACATATATAAATATATATATATATATATATATATATATATATATATATATATTTAGAGAAAGAGAGAGAAAAAGATAGATATAGGTGGTAGTAGGAGAAAGGAAAGAAGAAGAAGCGTTTTGTAAAATAAATACGAAAGCGGCGTGGCGTGCGGCTCGAGTTGTGTGCTGGTGGACACAGCGATGGAGGCGACGGGGAGCCACAAACTTTTACGCCACGAAGGAGCAACTTGGTTTTCCTCCGTTCAAGAAGAGTCTTCGTTCTGTTTCGTTTCGAACGACCAGCATCAGTACTACCATCATCGGTATCAGCATCAGCACCAATACCAGTACCACCTTTGCCGACCATCTCCTCCTCCATCTTTCTCTTCCTCCTCCTTCTCCTCTTCTTTCTCCTACTCCTCTTAACCTTCTCTCTCTCTCTCTCTCTCTTTTTCTCTCTTTCTTCTTTACTCCGAAACAAGTAGTAACAGAGGTCAATTATAATGGAAGATTACGTGGCCGCTATTCCGCTTCGCAGCAGTTATAAATAGCTACAAAAGAGTATGAAGTCCCTCGGAAGTATTAACCTGAAGAGCCATTGGGAAAACTCTCGTTATACCTACTCGGAAACAAGGAAGGCAAATAATTGGAGAATAAAAGAGAGAGAGAGAGAGAGAGAGAGAGAGAGAGAGAGAGAGAGAGGATGGGTGACGAGGATGGTAGAAGGAGGCAACAGAGTTTTCTTTCTCCGTTTATCGCAGCACCAACGGTGGTTATACGCGTCGTTTGAAAGCAATCGCTTTCCGGATCTTCCGACGTAGAAATTTTCTCTTTGAGAAATTAATAAAATGATATTCGATCATAAACAAAGAGAAGAAAAGAAAGAGAGGGAGAGAGAGAGAGAGAGAGAGAGAAAGAGAAATGAGAAAACTAGATAGAGTATATAGATACTAAAGAAACTCGTTCGATAAGTAAAATCGTTTTTTTCATCTGGTAGAGTCGGAGATAACAGGATGTTTCTTCGAGCTCGCTAAAAGACGGTCATAGAACTTTTACCATCCTCTCCCATCTCTCTCTCTCTCTCTCTCTCTCTCTCTCTCTCTCTTTATCTGTCTGTCTGTCTATCCGTCTGTCTGTTTCTCTCTTTCTCTTCTTCATCGTCAGTACTCGTGGATTACTCGGGGAATAAAGTACAACAATACGAATTGTGGATTGTGTTCGGGGACCGACGTCATCGTCGTCGCTCGGTCTCTGACTGGAGGAAGAAGAGGAAGAAGAGGAGGAAGTGGAGGAGGAAGAGGAGGAAGAGGATCGTCGACGACGACAGTGGCAGCCAGCCTATTTACTCGGATAACGATGCTCCGGTTGACGGCGAATCGGTTCCTCTCTTTTTCTCTTTCCTTCTCCCAACGGCATAAGCTCGCCCCCTATTGTTCCGCCATAAAAATGTCAGTTGGCGAATCTATAGTTAGGCGCCACAAAGAACACAATGAAAGATGTATGGAAATAGCCAGATAGAGGCAGTCTGGCTACCATCGCCACCACCACCACCACTGACATCGCCACCACCGCCATCGCCACCGCCATCGCCACCGCCACCGCCGCCACCACCACCACCACCACCGCCGCCTCCAGCAGCCACTCGAATGCACTTGTCGTATACATTTAAACGATGGTAATGAACCATTGTTGAGAATTATCAGTCCTACGTCGAGCTTGCTTGCCTGCCTGCCTGCCTGCCTGTCTGCTTGCTTGCTTGCTTGCTTGCTTGCTTGCTAATTATCAACGGAGGATCGTTCTCCAGTGCGAATGTCGAGTGACTTCTTCTTCGTCTGACAACGTCGTTTCGACCAATTTTCCATCCTATTCTTTTCTTCAATCCATCGCGCACTTCTCTCTTATCTCACCAATTTCGATAAGGATTTCTTTATTTTTTTTTCTTTCTTTTTTTCTTTTTGCACATCTCTTTTATCGAGTATTCAAGATCAAGGCGTTCACAGGCGATCGATAGAGTTTATTGTATTACGTAGAAAAGTCAAAAGATTTTTTTTTTTTTTTTTTTTTTTTTTTTTTTTTATTATTATTAAGCGAGAAAGAGCTCGGAAGAGGGAAATGAGAAAGAAACGAAAAAGTTTTTAATAAGAATGATTTGGTTTCTTTTTTTTTCTCTCTTTTTTTTTTCTTTGTTTCGACTCGCTTTGACAGAAGAAAAAAGATGAAGAGGAAGAAGAAAAAAAAGAAGAAGGAAACGCACGCTCAGCCACGCGGCCTGGAAAAGGCATTGCATTCGTGCAACGATCTCTTTATATCTATCTTATCTTAATTATTCCGAAAAGTTAATTAGTTTTTTCCTCCCTCGTTTTTACCAAAAGCAAACGATACCCCCGGTTGGAAGAAAATTGGCGCGGAAATCTTGAATGTTTCCGCGTCTGCCTTGGATTCTTATATTCAAAAAAAAAGAAAAAAAAATGTCGGAATGTGGTTAATATAAACGTCCAATTCGACTTGGTGGATGCCACGAATCGAGCGATATAACTCGCGTTAAGCTCGTTTAATTACTATCAATTAATTATCATTCTCTCGTACCGTGGCACTTCGAAACGTACGAAAGGAAAAGAAAAAAAAGAGAAAAAACAAATAAATACTTCAACACCATGTGAAACGCGTGGACTAGCGCGCGAATCTATTCGCTTCATCCCTCACACCACCCCCAAACCAATAATATTACGTTTCAATCGTTAGCCAGTTTTGTTTCTTTCTTTTCCTTCATCTTTTTTTCATCCTTTTCTTTCCTAATTGATTATTTTCAAAAAAGAAAATGTTATTTCCGATTTCGATTGTATCTACCCACCTACTCTCCAGTAGCCTTCGTTTTTATTAATTGAGAGAATCGTGTGATACATATATCTATACACGATAGGTTGATATAATAAAACACTTCGGATCGTTTGGGAGCGAACAACAAGAAGATTTCGTCACCCCCATCGAGCAAGCGTTTCCAGCGTACGTGCACACGCACCCCCGTCGACACCCTCCCTCCTCCCACTCAATCCACTCTTCCCTCCCACCATCACCATCACCACCACTGCCACTACCGTATTACCACCACCATCGCGACCATCACTGCCACCTACGTTCTCCACACCGGTATCCTACACCGTAGGGAGTAAACAGGTGTTGGCTGACGGCCGTACACGCGGTTTATACGCGTCACCCCTCGCGCTCGTGCGAATGCGTGCGAAAGGGTGGAAGCGTGCGTATCGGGGTAGCTGCAGGAAATGTAGACGGAAAGCGGAGCGTGATAGAGTATGGAAAGAAAAAAGAAGAAAAAAAAGGAAGGAAAAGGAAAAAAATATATATAGAGAATGGGGGGGGGGCAAAACAAGAAAATGTCAAAGAGAGAAAGACTCTTTCGACAGTGGCGAATTTTTCCGCGTTAAAAGAAATTGTAATTAAGCTTGAACAACGACGAGTGACAACGCTCGTTTCATCGCTCTCTCTCTCTCTCTCTCTCTCTTTTTTCTTTTTTTTTCTTTTTTTCTGTTCCCTCTCGTAATTCTTTCTTCGACAGGTTCGTGGTGCGAGCAAATAAATGAATTTTATGCGAACGAACGAATTACAACCGCGTTCTTTTATTATTTCTCTTGCTCTCGTGTAAATTAATCGCCGATCGATACGATGAAAATATTCCGTTTAATTCCGTGGGTATTAACGTTTAATGACGAAACGGAAAATTAATTGTCTAGAAAGGTGTTATCGCGTGTAAAAAAAATAGAGAGAGAGAGAAGGAAAGAGAGAATAGATTCGTACAGCCGCATGTAGCAAATATTTTCTCACGTCGTTTTTTCTTTTTTAATTCTTTTTTTCTTTTTTTTTTCATTTTTTTTCTTTTATGTTTATCTCTTTTCTCTTTACGCGTACGAGAATCCTGACAGCAATAAGTCTACGTATTTAGAGGCGCGCATTACACACACAAACACACATATATATCGTAGATACATGCAGACACATATATATACGTATAAGAGTCATTGGAGTAGAGTCGATTTGCAAGGCGAACGTGCATCGGTGCTCGCAAGCTTCCTTCTTTTCGCATCTACGCGACAAAGGGTGTTTTTAGAATATTGATATCGAAGCAGAGAGTCGGTGCACCATGGCGCGCTACGTTGCGTTGCGTTGCGTTACGTTGCATTGCATTGCATTGCATTGCACTGCATTGCGCTGCGCTACGCTAGCGGCGGTTTCGCTTTGAACATTCGAGATTCGCACGGCAAGTGCAACAACGCACGAGCTGCCTTTCTGCCTTTCTTTCTTCACCTTTTTTCATTTTTTTTTTTTTCTTTTTTTTCCTCTTTTTCTTCTTTTTATCTTCTCGTCGACGCGATTTTCCGTTCCATTTCGCGGTTCGCGAGATAAGCGCGTTCTACGCTCTACCGGAGATACGCGTTTGCTTCTACAGATCGATTTCGATGAAAAATTGAAAATGCTTCATGAAAAATCGACGATTTTCATTCTCTATTGTTTCGTTTTATTTTTTAACCGATTGTTATTAAACAGACGACGTTAGATGACTATTCTATATAGTCTATAACGTTGACTATAGAATGATTATAAAACACACGGTTATAGAAAGACAAAACGAAAGAGCTAGAAGCCGTAAAAGTTAGAAGAAGAAGGAAGAACCTTTGTATTTCCATTACTTAAAACAAATCAATATTTTCAATATCTCCAAATGGAGGAGGCCTCCTTTATCCGTGACACTCAGTTCGCGTCGCCTCGCTCTCTGCTTCCACTGTCTACTTCGCATTTTCTTTTTCTCTTTTCTTTTCCTCTTTTTTTCTTTTTTTTTTTTCTTTTTTTACTTTATCTTGCCTTGCCTTTGCTCTCTTCGCTTTTGCTTTCTTTTTATTCCTAACGACGCGGGGAAGGCTTAGAGCATGAAAAGCATCGAATATGCAGGCCGACAATAAAAAGATGTTAGCGGTTGAAAACAAGACCCTTATTCGAGTAGCAATCGGTTAGAATCAACCCCAAGATGAGGACGAGAAAAAAGAAGGAAGCCCGTGCAATTTCGTAAATGGGAATTGCCGATATATCGGACGACGTGAAGGGTTGGGAAGGGAAGGAGAGTGGAAGGGAGGGACACGATTCGTTTTTTCTCTTGTAAATTAATCTTCGTAGATATTTCTTTTATCCCATCGAACGATTTTGCAACGAATAATTATACTTAATTACCGTCATGCTGTGTCGCAGCAAATAGCAAGCTTGATCTTACGTAGTTTTAAACAGTACTGGATAATAAACTTTATCCATTTTTTTTTTTTTTTTATTTAGTTGTATTAAAAAAGGGTCCGCAAAAAATTTCGTTTCTTTTCTTTTCTCGTTTTTTTTTCTTTTCTATTATTCTGAAAGATTCTCAATCCGAAAGATCGTACAATGAGAATATAAGTTTTACAGAAGGATCCGAAGTAGGGCTTTTCAAAGTCCTAAGATCGGAGGGGGTGGGGATACGGTACAAAAGAAATGAAAGTGGTCCGAGAGAAAGAAATTAAAGGCAATGACAAATTCACGTCGTGCAGATAATTGGAATAAATAAAGGATAATAGAGGGTGGTGGGGCGCGAGGAGAAAAAGATAGAAGGGTGGTTGGTTTCGAAGGAAGTGCAAGAAGAACGCGGAGAAGACGAAGATGGCGGAAGTGGAGGAGGAGGTGGAGGAGGAGGACAAGAAGGAGGGGAAAGGAAAGAGGGGGTACAACCCCTTGACATCTGTAATTAAATGAAAACAAAAAGAAAGTAATCGTACACCTCCTAGTGGCAGGGTTGGCGGTGGTAGTGGTGATGGTGGTTGATGGTGGTGATGGTGGTTGTGGTGGCTACCGTTAAGGGGTACACCGAGAGCCACCAGCGAAATGAGAAAATCAGATAGGGAGGAGAGACAATGCCATCTTGTCTGTCCAAGAATGAAATGTCACCGACCGGAAACGGACGAGCGATTCGTTTGGATCGTTCTTCTTCCGGATCGTCTTTATATTCCGAGAGACTCTCTAACGTCCCGTTCCTATCTCTCTGGTGGTTGGTTCTCTCTTCCTTTCTGCAGCTTTCTCTCCTTCTTTCTCCCTGCCGTGCTCGATCTCTATCGTTCCTTTTTTTTTTCATAAAAGAAGAAAAAAGAAAATGATGAAAAAAAGAAAGAAAATTAGAAAGGAACATTCCGTCTAAAGATATTCATTATGCTAAAGAAAAAAAAAATGTTTAGGACAGGCATTATCGATACTTAGTTTTTAAGAACGTTCAAGTATTGTTTTTTCTCTCTCTCTCTCTCTCTCTCTTTTTTTTTTATTTTCTTTTTCTTTTCCTTTTATTACGCTCAAGAGAAACAAAAGTTATAGGTATACCTAATTGTTAAGCGTTGAAATATTTTCTAAGCTTTTTCATTTTCTCTTTTTCTTCTTTTTTTTTCTTTTCTTTTCTTCATATCGAAAGAAAGAAATAACACGTATCCACCCCCCCTCTCTCTCTCTCTCTCTCCACGTATAAAAATACGTATCGAGACGAAAATGTATTCATCCATCGGGTGAGAACTTTTATCGGTAGATATCGTCCCGCGCCCATTCGATTCCACTTTCGTTGGAGACGATTTTACGAAGAAAAAAAAAAGAAAAAAAAGAAAAAGAAAGAAAGGAAGAGGAAAAAAAACGAAAAAAATCACCTTCCCATTTTCAGAACAATGTCAGCGTTCTTCCGACGGCATTGCTATTAGCCACGGGCGATAAAATCGATTCGACTCGAGCGTTTCGCTTCGGCAAAAATCGCTTTAAAACTAATGCATGGCCGACTCGAGTTCGATTTGGTTCCCTGTCCGTGACAGTGACGTATAGTTTTTGAAATCGCACTGGCCCGTTATTCTCGTTCAAGCCATCCTCCTCCTCCTCCTCTCCCCTTCTCCTTTCCCGCTTAATGCGTGTCCCATTCTTTCATCTCTCTCTCTCTCTCTCTCTCTTTCTCTCTCTTTGTTTCTCTGTCACTCTCCCTTCCTTTCCGTTTTTCCTATCATTTTCTGTCCTTTCTATTTTCCACCCAGACGCAACAACATCGGAAAACGTTAGCAAAGACATCACAAAACGATCTAGGAGGGAGAGGCGGTGGCATCGGGTGACGCGAGCAATATGCCATCAAATCCCCGTAACCATCAATATCTTTTCGTTCCTGCTTGCCAAGGAAAAGCCAACGTGGAAAACCGCGCGTCGAAGATCTACCCTTACTCGGGAGAGTAACCCACCCTGTTCCAACCCCCGGAACACCCCTGCTGAACTCGTACTGAAATGTTTTACATTGCAAAATCAATGCCGGCATCAAGATGCCGTTCCCTTTCGGAGCTCTTTCGACGTTTATTTTATACAAAAGGAAGAGAGAGGGTGGGAGGGAGGGAGAGGGAGAATATTCTCTCTCCCTCTCTCTTTCTTTCTCTCTCTCTTTCTCTTTTCCAGTAAATCGCACAATTATCGAAAACGCATTTCGATATAATTTTTTTTTTTTCCTTTTTTCTTTCCATTGAGAATGATCGACGCGTCGATGGAAATAAATTCCACGGAGAGAGCGAGCTATAAAAAAAAGAGAGAGAGAGAGAGAGAGAGAGAATAAAAAGATGAAGATTTCATCTCGAATTAATTGCACGATTTCGCAAGCACGAAAAAACGCTTCGATCGCGAACATCGATGGAGAGAGTTCTTTTTTTTTTTTTGCTTTCTTTTTCCCTTTTGCTCTCCTTCCTTTTTTCTTTTTATTTTTTTTCTATTTTTTTTTTTTATTATTTTATTTTTTTTTTTTTTAAGAGGAAAAGAAATTTGATCGACGTCGTGTTCCGCTGGGAAACGTGATATCGATGCTCGAAAAGTTTCATGGACGTGAAGGAAAATGTAAGGGGATATCTCTTCCGAATTAAACATGAAAACGCGAGAAGAGAAAGAGAGGAAGTTAGAAATGAAAGAACCGGGCGCAAACGAGAGAAGGTAACGTCGTCCCGTTTAAAATATTTTTCATTCGATTCGATGCAAAAAATTTTTTTAATGGAAACGCGAATGTATAAGTATAATACGCAATATGGGTATCCAAGTTAATGAGTTGTTGTATCTTTTACTTGATTAAAAAAAAAAAAAAAAAAAAAAACAAACAAAAAAAAAAGAGGAAAAGAAAAAAGACTAAAACGAAAAGAAAGAAAGAAGAAAGGAAAAAAAGACTAAAACGAAAAGGGAGGGAGGAAGGAGAAAAGAAAAAAAAAAGAAAAAAGAGAGAAGGAGAGAGAATTGCATCGATATTAATCAAGTAGACACAATTGTCGTATAAATGTGGAATTGACGACGTTCTCGTCGAGAAGTGTATGAAGGAGAAAAAGATAGAATGATTCTTTATGCACCGTCCAATCTCACGGCTGATTTCCCTCCAATCGGAAGCGCCAGGCAGCCCTTTTTAAATACTCCGAGCATCGTCCTCTCGAGAGTGCCAATAAAAACTCACTTCGCGGATTGGGTAATAAAGCTCCAATCAACGGCTTAATTATTCGATTACGTTGCGGAGACTCGCGACGGTACGGGACGAGGTTGAGGAGAAAGAGAGAAAGAGAAAGAGCAAGAGAAGGAGAAAGATAGAGAAAGAGTGAAAAAGAGAAAAAGAGAATGATTTGGTGGAAGGGTGTTACGGTACTGTCGTTTTCCCGAGTATTCTTCCTGCTTCTCGAAATCGAAGATAATTAGAAATAAATAGTAACGAATCCGTTTCGCCGGGACCTTCTTTCCCCATGGGAAAATAGGGGGAGGTGGCATGGCTCTTATTGCTTTAATTAAAATGGAAGATGGAGGTCGATTTCCGCACGTAAGACCACCGTTCGAGAAGTCCTTTCTATCCTTCTATACTCCTTTTTCTTTCCTTATTTTCGTCGGCCCTTCTCGAATTTATTTTCTTCTTTTTTATTTTCTTTCCCTTTTTTTTTTTTAATTTCTCT